>NW_026291369.1:112500-153117 GCF_025698545.1 Gossypium raimondii | reverse complement strand
TCCATTTAAGTGGGTGAATTTGCCTATTATTTTTATTAATTAGGTTTAATTTTTAAGTTTTCTAATAAGATTAGGATTAGTCTAAGGCCTATTTAAAGGCATGGCAGGCACCCTTGTATCCACTACTTAGAATTTTATTGAAATTTCAGATTTGTTGAGTCGAATTTTCTTTGAGGTTTTCTCCAAGAATTCTCTCTTGAGTTTTCTTTAGAAGTTGTTTTAATAATCTTTTGATTGTGGGAGCCATCTTCAACTTTCTTCTTGCCATTGATATTCTTTGGAGGGGAGATTAGAGCCATTTGAAGGGAGTTGTGAAGTCTTTCGGGATTTCAAGGCTTCTTAGGACTTATCTTTAAATTATTTACTGTTCAATTTCTTTTCTTTAATTCTGCTTGTGCCGAATCTTTATCTAATCTATTTGTTGTTCTTGTTTGTTTCCAGCCCTATTCGACATTAAAGATTGATCGACATCTTTCCTTTGGCCGCGAGAATCGATCTCCGATTCATCTTCCCCAATTATTCTTGTCAAATTTCCCTTCAAATACTAGTTGAGATCGGGTTGCTGGAATTTTGGTGAAATTAACTTGCTGTTTCAATTTAGGCAAATCGCTATCTCTTTGGGCTTCAAAGATCGGTTTTGATTCTTAAATATTTATTTGTTCTTGCCATCCCAAACCCTATCTTTATTCCATCGCTTTGCTGAACTTTTAAGATTAACTTGCTGTTTGTGTTTGTTCTTCTCAGATTTGGCAGATTGGTGATACGAACTCGTCTCGTGATGTTTTTGCGTCGTATGTGTTGCCCAATCGTGAATTGAGTAAGGATGGATTCGTTTCGGTTTTAAAATGAAACAAAATAGAGATAATGGCTTCGAACAAAGGTAATAAACAAAATAAAGAGGAAACAATAACAAATTAATTGGCTAAGACCGAAAATGAACCAACAATAACGAATTGTTGACCCGAATCTTAAAATGGTCTTTAGGTGTTTTTCGGTTAAAGGAAGCAGGAAAGGAACCTTGACCCACTATAAACTATGATAGGAACCAAAGGTATATTGACGCCACACCAAAGGTGATAAGTTCAAAACAAAGAATAGATGGACGCACAAGCTATGCTTGATAAGTCAAATCAATTCGGAAAGAACAAAGAGAATTGGATAGCTCACAATTCAAATATTTCATCTATATTCAGCAAAAAGTTCCTTCCCTCTAAGGCTGATTACAACTATTTATAATACTAGAACAAGGTAACGAATGGTCAAAAAATATCCAACTAAATGTGCCATAAAAACTGATGTCTTTTCTTATGCTTTGAGCCAAGTAACTCCTTCCATAAAATCACTTCAATTCAGCTGATTTGAATGTCTTTAATGGCTAAAAAAATGACTCTTGAGTTGTCCTTGGCTAGTTGAATAGACACCATCTCTTAACCAGCTCCTTAATGACATTCAAAGGCTTGATTAATTTCTCTTGAAAGCTCCAAAACGGCTGGAAGTGGAAGAGTTGCTGCTGAATTTTAAAGGGCATAAAATGCTCTTTAAAATCTCCTTTAATGATCTTTAAGCTCCCTTTATAACAGCCCTTTAATTGTAACTCAAAAGAACTTGAACGACCACTTATTAAATGTGTATGACCTTGAATTGTAACCACTATAAGCTAAAAGTCACCTGCAATAAACACATTAAAATGAGTTTATTAAACACATGAAAACACTTATTAATCATAACTCACACTAAACTTACTTAAATAAATAAACTAAAACATATATGCAATAATTATTCCAGCAACTAGTTTAATTAAAGAAGCATAATTAAATGAACTTAACTCATGCATCAATAAATAATCCTAGGAACTAGATTAATTAAGAACAACACTTATTAAATAAAGTAAAACAAAAACACTTATTAATTAAAACTAAAATGAGTTGAATAAATGTTCAGCAACTCATTTATTAAACTAAGATGATTAAATGCATGGTTTTGAAATGCAAATTTAACTAACATGAAAGCTACATAATTAAACTAACTTGACTTAATTTAATGATGCAAAAATTAACTAACATGAAAGTTACATAATGCATGACTTTATTAAATGCGAGACACATATTAATGATGTGCAAACTATGACATAATTAAAAACACAAACTAAAATAACTAAAATTAATGAATCAAAGTCCAGTATTTTCCAGCAGCCAAATTGACAAACTAAAATTAAAAACTTCATTTTGCACTTGGGCCCTCGAGTTTGGACCAATCTCGGTAGCATCGAGTTGTACGATAACATGATCGACCGGATCGCATCAATTGGGATTTAATTTGATCACAAATCCGTGTTCTTTGCGTTCAAGATTTGTTATTCTTAAGGCGTTTGTTTCTTGGTGCTCCTTTATTGATTTGGGTATTTTAGTTTCCAGATCTAATTGATTCTAATTAAGTTTCCGGACCCAAGGCGATAGGCCTTTCAAGTACTCGAGCGGATCAACGATAATGCCTATAAAATTGATTTACGGTGAGTACAATGTAAGTTCTACTTTTAATGTGGTGACTTGTCCCTATTTGATTTTTCGATTCAAGGATGAATCTTTTTGAGGAAGAGGGAATGATCTGAGTCACAAAAGCCCAACCCAAGTTCAAGAACGTGATGGGCTTTAAATTACCACAAGGCCCAATAATGAGATCAAAGGCCCGACAAATGCGTTCCAAACTAAATGGGACCATTCAAGAGTTCGTTAGCAAGGCCTTAGATGCGTACACAAAAGAACGAGAAAATCAAGATTCACTTTCTTGTTTTCAAGAAAATCATGAAACCGAATATTGGCCCAATTTTGCTGTTTGGAGTGATTTCAAGAATCAAGAAAATCAAGATTTCAAATCTTGGAAATATTGGTCCAAGAAACTGAATCTTGCAGCAAAGCGCATTGGATCTCCGTCACGAGCATCAACGACTCAATTTCGGTAAAAGATGGATCACAAGCCCAAGTTCTTGAAGGCAAGGCCCAATAAGAATATTCCAAGCCCAATCAAGAAATACACCCATATGTAGTGGAAAATCAGGCCAAATTGTCAAAGGGCCCAATTTGTAAACATTTTAATTGTTAATTTAAACTTTAGGCTTTAGGAATGTTACATGTTAAAATTTGGCCCAAAACAGTCCATTTAAGTGCATGGCCGAATTTGCTTATTATTTTTATTAATTAGGTTTAATTTTTAAGTTTTCTAATAAGATTAGGATTAGTGTAAGGCCTATTTAAAGGCATGGCCGGCCACCCTTGTATTCATTACTTAGAATTTTATTGAAATTTCAGATTTGTTGAGTGCAGAATTTTCTTTGAGGTTTTCTCCAAGAATTCTCTCTTGAGTTTTCTTTAGAAGTTGTTTTAACAATCTTTTGATTATGGGAGCCATCTTCAACCTTCTTCTTGCCATTGATATTCTTTGGAGGGGGGATTAGAGCCGTTTGAAGGGAGTTGTCAAGTCTTTCGGGATTTCAAGGCTTCTTAGGACTTATCTTTGAGTTATTTGCTGTTCAATTTCTTTTCTTTAATTCTGCTTGTGCCGAATCTTTATCTAATCAATTTGCTGTTCTTGTTTTGTTTCCAGTCCTATTCGACATTAAAGATTGATCGACATCTTTGCTTTGGCAAGAATTGATCTCAATTCATCTTCCCAATTATTCTTGTTGTATTTCCTTCAAATCTTGGTTGAGATCAGGTTCTTGGATTTTGGTGAAATTAACTTGTTGTTTCAATTTGGGCAAATCGCTATCTCTTTAGGCTTCAAAGATCGTTTTTGATTCTTAAATCTTTATTTTGTTCTTGCCATCCCAAACCCTATCTTTATTCCATCGCTTTGCTGAACTTTTAAGATTAACTTGCTGTTTGTGTTTGTTCTTCTCAGATTCGGTAGATTGGGATTTAATTCGGTCACAAATCCGTGTTCTTTGCGTTCAAGATTTGCTATTCTTAAGGGCGTTTGTTTCTTGGCTGCTCCTTTATTGATTTGGGTATTTTAGTTTCCAGATCTAATTGATTCTAATTAAGTTTTGCTGTTTTGTTTTAGATCCAAACGTTTAGAGTTTTCGTAGGAGTTTCCCGTGACTTGACAACTCGATCTTGGTCCGTGAGCAGCCCTCTATCACAATGCTTATAATATTGATCTACCTGGTGAGTACAATGTAAGTTCTACTTTTAATGTGGCTGATTTGTCCCCATTTGATTTTTCAGATTCCAGGACGAATCTTTTTGAGGAAGGGGGAATGATACGAGTCACAAAGGTCCAACCCAAGCCCAAGAACGTGATGGGCTCAAATTACCACAAGGCCTAATAATGAGATCAAAGGCCGACAAATGCGTTCCAAACTAAATGGGACCATTCAGAGTTTGTTAGCAAGGCCTTAGATGCGTACATGAAAGAAAGAAAATCTAGATTTTCTTTCTTGTTTTCAAGAAAATCAAGCGAATCTTTGCTCAATCTTCTTGTTTGGAGCAATTTCAAGAATCAAGAAAATAAAGATTTTAAATCTTGGAAATCTTGGTCCAAGAAACCAAATCTTGCACCAAAGCGCATTGGATCTCGATTCGAGCATCAACGAACCAATTTCGGTGAAGATGGAATACAAGCCCAAGTTCTTGGAGGCAAGGCCCAATAAGATGATTCAAGCCCAAACAAGAAGACAAACCATACTTACTTGAAAATCGGCCAAATTGTCAAAGTGGCCCAATTTGTAAAGTTTTATTTTTAATTACTTAGTTTAAATTTTATGTAGATATTCAGGTCCAAGAGGCCCAATTAAAAGCCCTTGGTGAATTTCCATTTAAATATTAAAATACTTAGGAGTTTTTTATTTTAGTTTTCTAATTAGATTAGGAAAACACTTGAGAGGCCTATATAAAGTCTTGGCCAGCCACCTTGTTATTCACTTCTCAAATATATTAAAATTTCAGATTTGTTTAAGTGCAAATGCTCCTTGAGTTTTCTCCAAGAATTCTCTCTTGAGTTTTCTTTAGAAGTTGTTTTAACAATCTTTTGATTGTGGAGCCATCTTCACCTTCTTCTTGCCATTGATATTCCTTTGGAGGAGATTAGAGCCGTTTGAAGGAGTTGTGATATCTTCGAGATTTAAAGGCTTCTTAGGACTTATCTTTTAATTTCTTCTGTCAATTTTTTCTTTTAAATTCGCTTGTGTCGATTTTATTTAATCACTTTGTTTGTCTGTTCGTTGCGTTTGGGCATTCCAAAGCATTCCAAATCTGATTCGCCCTCTTCTTTACTAAAGATCGATCGCCTTTTGTTCTTGGCAGAAAATTCGTTCAAAATCCTAAATTCCTTGTTCTTACCGATTTCTTCTTTTGATTTGGGTTGTTTTGATTGCTGGAATTTTGGGAAATTTAAATTTTTTTTTTAAAAAAAAAAAAAATTAAAAAAATTTAAAAAAAAAAAGGGAAATCCGGGTTTTAATTTTTTAAAACCAAAAAATTTTTTAATTTAAAAAAGGGGTTTTTTTAAAAAATTGGGGGGCCTTTTTGTTTAAATTTTTAATTTTTTTAAATTTTTTTTTAAAAAAGGGGAAAAAAAAAAAAAAATAGGGAAAAAAAAAAAAAAAAAAAGGGCCCAAAAAAAAAATTTCCCCTTTTTAAAAAAAAACCCAAAAAAAGGGGGGAAAAAAATTTTTTCCCTTTTAAAAAAATTTAAAAGGAAAAAACCCCCTTTTTTTCCCCCTTTTAAATTTTAAAAACCAAAATTTTTTTTCCCCCTTTGAAAATTTAAAATCCAAAAAAAAAAAAATTTAATTTAAAGAAAAAAAAAATTTTAAATTTAAAAATTTTTTAAATTTTTTTTTAAGGTTTAAATTAAAATTTTTTTTTTTTAAAAATTGGGCCCCTTTTTTTTTTAAAAATTTTTTTTTGGGTTTTTTAAATTTTTAAGGAATTTTCTTTTTTTGGAAAGGGGTTTATTCCCTTTTGGGGGGCCCCTTTGGGTTTTTTTCCCCAAAAAGGGGGTTTTTTTCCTTTTGGTTTTTCCCCGGGGAAAATTTTTTTTTAAACGAAAGGGTTTTTTTAAAAAATTTTTTTTTGGGGGAAAAGGCCCTTTTTTTTTTTTTTAAAGGTTTTTTTAAAAAAAGGGGGGGTTTTTTTTAAAAAAAAATTTTGGGAAAAAAAAAAGGTTTTTTTTAAAAAAAGGGGTTAAAAAAAACCCTTTCCTTTTTTTTATTTTTTAAAAATTTTTTAAAATTTTTTTAAAAAAAAAATTAAAAATTTTTTTTAAAAAAAAAATTTTTTAAAAATTTTTTTTTTAAAAAAACCTTTAAAAAAAAAATTTAAGGTTTCCTTTTTAAAAGGAAAAACCTTAAAATTTTTTAAAAAAAAAAAAATTTTTAAAAAAATTTTTTTTTTTGGGGTTTTGGGGGAAAAAAAAAAAAATTTAAAAAGGGGGGGGGGGGGGGGAACCCTTTGGGGAAAATTTCCCCAAAAAAAAAGGTTTTTAACCCTTTTTCAAATTTTCCCTTTTTTCCTTTTCCCAAAATTTTAAAAAAAAAAATTTCCCCCAAAAAAATTTAAAGGCAATTTTTTAAAAAAACCCCTTTTTTAAAAAAGGAAAAGGAAATTTTTAAAAAAAATTTTAAACCCCTTTTTTTAAAAAACCCAAAACCAAAAAAAAAACTTAATTTTAAAAATTTTAAAATTTTTTTTTCCCCCCAAAAACCTTTTTTTTAAAATTTTTCCAAAACCCCAAAAAAAAACCCCCCCTTTTAAAAAATTTTTTTTTTAAAAATTTAACCAAATTAATTTGGAAAATTTAAAACCAAAATTTCCCTTTAATTTAAAATTTTTTAAATTTAAAAAATTTTAAAATTTTTTAAAATTTTAAAAAAAAAAATTTTTAAAAAAGGGAAAAATTAAAAAATTAAAAAAAATTTCCAAAGGGAAAAAAAAAAAAACCCCAAAAAAAAAAATTTAAAACCCCCCTTTTTTTTTTTTTTCCCCCAAAATTCCAAAAAAAAAGGGTTTTTTTTTTTTTTTAAAAAAGGGCCTTTTTTTTAAAAAAGTTTTTAAACTTTTTGGGGGAAAAATTAAATTAATTTAAAACCCCTTTAAAATTTTTTTTTGGGGGGCCCTTTTAATTTTTTTTAAAATTTTAACCAAAATTTTAAAACCCCCCTTTTTTTTTAAAAAAAAAAAAAGAAATTTTTTAAAAAAAAAAAAAACCTTCCAAATTTTTTTAAAAAATTTTCCCCCTTTTAACCCCCCCCTTTGGAAAAATTAAATTTTTTTTTTAAAATTCCCCCAAAAAATGGAAAACTTAAAACCCCCAAAAAAAACCAATTTTTTTTAAAAAATTTAAAAATTTCCCCCCAAAAAATTTAAACCCCCAAACCCCCAAAAAAAATTTTTTTTCCCAATTTAAAATTTTTTAAAATTTTTTTGGCCAAAAATTTCCCCCCAAAAAAAAAATTTTGGTTAAAAAAAATTTAAAAAAAATTTCCCTTTTTGGGGAAAAAAAATTTTTTTTAAAAAGCAAAAAAAAAATTTAAATTTTTAAATTTTAAAATTTTCCCTTTTCCCTTGGGGGGTTTTCAAAAAAGGGGGAAAAGGTTTTTTTTTTTTTCCCCCCAAAGGGAAAATTTTTTTTTTTCCCCCCCAAAAATTTGGTTTGGTTTTTTTTTCTTGGGGGAAAACCCAAAAACCCCAAAAAAAAATTTTTTTTTTGGGTTTTTTTTCCTTTTTTTTTTTTTTTTCCCCTTTTTCCAAACCAAATTTTCCCCAAAAATTTAAAAAAAAAAACCCTTAAAACCCCAAAATTAAAATTTTTAAAAACCCTTTTTTAAAAAAAAAATTTTCAAAAAAATTTTTTTTTTTCCCCCCTTTTTAAAAAACCTTTAAAAAAACCCAAGAAAATTTGGAAAAAAAAACCCCCCCTTTAAAATTTAAAATTTTTTTTTTTCCCCCAATTTTTTTTGGGAAAACCCTTCCCCTTTTTTTTAAACCCAAAATTTTTAAAAAAATTTAAAAATTTAAAAACAAATTTGGGTTTTTTAAAAAATTGGTTTTTTTAAAAAAATTAAAAAAAAAAAATTTTTTTGGGGCCCTTTTTTTTTTTTAATTTTATTTTAAATTTTTTTTTTTTTTTGGGGGGAAAAAGTTTTTTTTTAAAACCCCCAAAAAATTTTTTTTAAAACCCCCCTTTTTTTTTTTTTTTTTCTTTTTAAAAAAAAAAAATTTTAAACCCCCAAAAAAAAATTTTTTCCCCCCCCCCGGGGGGGTTTTTTAAAAAAAAATTTTAAAATTTTTTTTGGGGAAATTTAAAAAAAAACCCCCCCAAAAAAAAAATGGAAATTTTTTGGGTTTTCCCCCTTTTTTAAAAATTTTTTAAAAACCCAAAAAACCTTTAAAAGGGTTTTTTTTAAATTTTTAAAAAATTTTTATGTTCCCAAATTTTTAAAAAAAAAAAAATTTTTTTTCCCTTTTTTCCTTAAACCCAAAAAAATTTTTAATTTTTTAAACTAATTAAATCGACTTAAATAAATATTCAGCTATTAAATTAATGTCTAGTTGATATTAATCTGAATTGAAAAGGTTTGAGCTGAAGTTGAGCTAATTCGAGCTCATTGAGCTGAAATGGAAGTTAATTCAGCTCGTATTAAAGTGCACGGATTGCTTTTCGAGTTGGTCCAAGCTTCCTCGATGTGACCAACCAAGATCTCGCCCCAAACTTTGTCAACTAAAGCTGAAACAGCCTCCTTGAATTGTTTAGCTCGTGATCGGGTGATGGGACCTTGGGGCAACTCCAACGGCTCCTTGTTCGAGCTAGGTAGGACTTGAGGCGTGGCCGTATCAATATTTCCCAATGGAAAAGGAGACTAGAACTTGCTTTGTCACTTTTAACTCTCCTCCATCGTTGAGCCATTGAAGTTTGTACGGGGTTGGATGCTTGGTGGTCGGTAGATTTAATTTTTCCACCATGAGAGTGCTCGCCACGTTCGTACAACTTCCTCCATCGATGATGACGCTACATAGCTTTCCTTGTACTTGACAACGAGTATGGAAGATGTTCTCTCGTTGTTGTTCATCGTCGATGCTTTGGATGCTTAGACTTCTTTTAACAACGAGGAGTTCTCCATCAAGAGCGTGTTCAACTTCTTCATCGTTGTCAGAAACAATTTCGGGCTCGTCTTCAAGTTCTTCCTCCTCCGATTCGATTTCTCCATTTGCACGAACCACCATGACGTTGCGGTTGGGACATTGACTTGCAATATGGCCCCTTCCAAGGCACTTAAAACACTTAATATCTCTTGAACGATTAGCAAATGAATCGGTTGCCTTACCTTTGCTCATATCGCCCATAGGTTTGTTTGCTTTGGTAGGCAACATTGGCTCTTTAGCACGGCTTGGTGGATTAGTTTTACTCAAACTTTGCCCCCATCTAGTGGTGCTTGGAGTAGGAAAACTTCGAGTGGTACTCTTTCGCTTGAGTTGCTTCTCCACCTTAATGGCCATGTGTACCATGTCCACTATCTCAACATAATGTTGGAGTTCCACAATGTTAGCGATATCTCGGTTGAGACCAGCAAGGAATCGCGCCATCGTTGCTTCACGATCTTCTTGGACATCGGCTCGGATCATTGCGATCTCCATCTCTTTGAAATAATCCTCAACACTCTTTGAACCTTGAGTGAGATTTTGAAGCTTTTGATAGAGTTCCCGATGGTAGTAGGAGGGAATGAAACGACGTCTCATCACAGCCTTCATCTCGGCCCAAGTCGATATTGGCCATTCCCCATTCCTTCTTCGGCTCGTAGTGAGTTGATCCCACCATATCATAGCGTAATCGGAGAATTCTATGGCCGCCAACTTCACCTTTTTGATCTCGAAATAATTATGACAATCAAAAACCAGTTCGATCTTCTTCTCCCATTCCAAGTAGGCTTCCGGATCAGATTTTCCTTGAAAGGATGGAATGGATAGTTTAATGTTTCTTAAGTCGTCATCCATGCGTCTTTGATTCCGATTACCTCGGTTTCGTTGACCTCTTCGTCCTTCACTTATGTTTGATCCTTGATCACTTTCGGCTTCATTCGGATCATATAGGTCGTCTTGATTGATTTCCAATTGGTCTCGCCTTCTTTGCGGCCCTTGGGGTTTACGCTCTCATTGATACCCCAATTCAACTCGATCCAATCGTTCGTTAACGGATTCTAACTCACCTCGGATCATGCGTTGGATTTCTCGTAACAAGGCTTGTTGAGCCAAATCCGGCACTCCACCTCCTCCAGGCGCAATGTTTCGGATTGGTTGCCTTCCACCTTCTTCTGCCATATTTCGTTCAGAACTTTGAGACATGAAAATAAAAAAACCTCACAACAAAACCTCACGAATCTCTCGAAAAGAAAGAATAACACTCCACTCGTGTTTCACTCAAATTTTTTTTGGCTTTTTCTTTTGATGTAACTCTCACGCCTTTTTCCACTCAATTTCCTCTCGTGATTTCGTAGCGACTCGTCGTGACCTTATCATAGTTCAATGGGTCGGCTTTAAATGGCTTTACAAGGGATTGATGTTAGGTTATGGGTAGGCTAAAAGAAACAAGAAAGGCTTTAGGCTAAGTGTGGCTTAGAAGATGAATAGAAGAGAATGCCAAACTTACAAACTCGAAACACTTTTTTTTTATATCGAATTTTTTTTCAATTGCGTGAAATTTCACTACGGGGGATATAAAAGAGTGTAGAATGAGATTTTGGAAAAATTTCTATTGAAGTGTCTCCAGACTTTTTTTTTACGGATCTTTCACGTTCTTTTCGTCCGCACCTAAACCGTATACAATTTTTTTCTTTCAATTTTTTTTTCTTTCGAATTTTTTTGTTTTGTTTTTTCAAAATTTTTTCAAACTTTTTTTTACGTACCTATTTCAAAATGTCTTCGAATGCTCGTACTTCTCGTTTTAACCAGCTCTGATACCAAATGATACGATCTCGGTTTAGTAGTTGAGTCCGAGTCATTTGGTTCCCGATCGTAAACGAAGAAGTAGATTAGACAAGAAGGAGTTAGAATATATTTGTGTACAAAGAAGTAAGATAAGTTTGTGCAAAGTTGGATGTGGATTTGGTTTAAGTCGAAATGGTATGAATAGAATGGAAGAGTTCGGTTTAAGATAATTAAGAAATGGTATTTGGTTTTGGTACGTTTTGGTATTTGGGAATTGGTACGAAATGATATGGAATTGGTATGAAATGGTATGGTATTTGGTACGAATTGGTAATGGTTCAAAGAGGTCAAGAATGAACCAACACTAAAGAAAAGTGTCGACCCAAAACTTATAGGACCTAAATGAATTGGAAATGGTTGAAAAGGACCTTGACCCAATACTTAGGAAAGTATGAACCAAAGGTATCAAAGGTGAACGCCACACTCGGGTTTAAGGAGTGATAAGTTCGGAAAAGACTCGGAAAGACGCCACTAAAAGCTTAGATAAGTCTTACGGGTCTCGAACGAAATTTGAGAGAAAATGCCTCACAATTTTGGCAGCAATTCGCTAATTAAAAATGTCAAAAGTTCTTTACAAAGTAAAATTTCAGCTATTTATAAGCAACACCTAAGCTAGTCGAATGGTCACTTACATTCCTTAAAAATTAAGCAAATGAATCACTTAAATGAACTAGCTAGATTCTTTGAACATGGAGCTCCATTAGACACCTTCTAGATGAAGCATTGGACTTAGAAAAACTTGGATGATGCATGGATAGCTAGGTTCGCCAATGGGCATAAATTACCTCATTTATGTTGTAACTTTTGGTGAAAGGTGACCAGCAATTAAGAGGATAATGAGAAGCCAATTCAAGTGTGAAAGCTCAACGTGGAAGAGTCATGGAGTGTGAACACATGGAACCGAAAAGCCAAGATGCATCCAAAAATGTGAAAGGAATTAATGGGCAGCTTTGGAGTTGGAAACATTAGCTCCCTTGGCGAATAGTCACCTAGGAATGTTGAATTCAGCTCACCAATTTGATGCATGTATCTCCGGTGCAATGTATCTAACATGCATGCACCTTGCTAAAATGAATCTTCAAATTCGCTAACCTTGTTAAATGATCCCATACATTCTACCAACCTATATAAATAAGAAGAACTAAAATTAATATGATATTTAGCTGAACAAAATTAATATTAAAACCATGAAACATTAATTCGATCAACTATATCACTAAAATCAGCTCATTAAATTTAAGACTTTAAAGCAACTTAAAATCATGTAATAAAACTTGACATATTAAAAACATGCAACAAACATATTAATAAGCTGTAATAAACTAATTATATCGACTTAAGTAAATATTCAGCTATTAAATTAATGTCTAGTTGATATTAAGCTGAATTGAAAAGGTTTGAGCTGAAGTTGAGCTAATTCGAGCTCATTGAGCTGAAATGGAAGTTAATTCAGCTCGTATTAAAGTGCACGGATTGCTTTTCGAGTTGGTCCAAGCTTCCTCGATGTGACCAACCAAGATCTCGCCCCAAACTTTGTCAACTAAAGCTGAAACAGCCTCATTGAATTGTTTAGCTCGTGATCGGGTGATGGGACCTTGGGGCAACTCCAACGGCTCCTTGTTCGAGCTAGGTAGGACTTGAGGCGTGGCCGTATCAAAAGAGTTGGTTCATTCTTGTTCTCAAGTTACCGTTTTAAAATTCAAACACCAAGTTTTTCTTTTTTTTTTCATAGCCAAACCTTATACATTTAATTAACCTTCTTTCATAAACCTATCCATTGACACCCATAAGCCCTATTTAGCCTAAATCCAACTTCAATTCAAACTCAAACGATTCTTCCCTATTTTAACGATCGGGCAACAATACGACTCGAATTCATCAACGAGGCCGGGGCGTATCAATTTCCCACAAAAAATTCAGTCGAAAAAGTCAAAATAATTGAAAAAGATGAAATTCAATAAAAATTAAAGAAAATATTCAGCGGGTTGATTTTGGTGCCCAAAATTTCTAGATCAAAAATTAAATATTTAAGGACATTCCAGATTTAATTTAGTGATTTTTGGAGATCGGGAACACCTCGAACGAAGTTGTCAAGTTACTCCGCAGTTTTTTGGGTTTTCTGGTTTTAGCAAATTTTATTGATTCTTAGCTGTAGGTTTTCATTTGTTTGCCTTGTAACCCATTTGAAGCCGACCCTCTAAGCCTGATGCGATCCCGGTCGCATCATGTTACGACACAACTCGATGCTACCAAGATTTGTCCAAACTCGAGGGGCCCAAGTGCAAAATGAAGTTTTTAGTTTTAGTTTGTCAATTTGGCTGCTGAAAAAAAAAGGACTTTGATTCATTAATTTTTAGTTATTTTAGTTTGTGTTTTTAATTATGTCATAGTTTGCACATCATTAATATGTGTTCTGCATTTAATAAAGTCATGCATTATGTAACTTTCATGTTAGTTAAGTTTGCATCATTAAATTAAGTCAAGTTAGTTTAATTATGTAACTTTCATGTTAGTTAAATTTGCATTTCAAAACCATGCATTTTAGCATCTTAGTTTAATAAATGAGTTGCTGGACATTGATTCAACTCATCTTAGTTTTAATTAATAAGTGTTTTTGTTGAACTTTATTTAATAAGTGTTGTTCTTAATTGATCTAGTTCCTAGGATTATTTATTGATGCATAAATTAAGTTTTTAAATTATGCTTCTTTAATTAAACTAGTTGCTGGAATAATTATTGCATATATGTTTTAGTTCACTTATTTAAGTAAGTTTAATGTTTGTTATGATAAATAAGTGTTTTCATTTGTTTAATAAACTCATTTTAATGTGTTTATTGCAGGTGACTTTTAGCTTATAGTGGTTACAATTCAAGGTCATACACATTTAATTAAGTGGCTGTTCAAGTTCTTTTGAGTTACAATTAAAGGGGCTGTTATAAAGGGAGCTTAAAAATCATTAAAGGAATTTTTAAAGAGCATTTTATGCCCTTTAAAATTCAGCAGCAACTCTTCCACTTCCAGCCGTTTTTGGAGCTTTCAAGAGAAATTAATCAAGCCTTTGAATGTCATTAAGGAGCAGGTTAAGAGATGGTGACTATTCAACTAGCCAAGGACAACTCAAGAGTCATTTTCTAAGCCATTAAAGACATTCAAATCAGCTGAATTAAAGTGATTTTATGGAAGGAGTTATTTGGTTCAAAGAATAAGAAAAGACATCAGTTTTTTATGGCACATTAAGTGGATGTTTTTGACCATTCGGTTACCTTGTTCTAGCATTATAAATAGATGTAATCAGCCATAGAGGAGAGACTTTTTGCTGAATATAGATGAAATATTTGAATTGTGAGCTATCCAATTCTCTTTGTTCTTTCGGAATTGATTTGACTTATCAAGCATAGCTTGTGGCGTCCATCTATTCTTTGTTGCTGAACTTATCACCTTTGGTGTGGCGTTCAATATACCTTTGGTTCCTATCATAGTTGATAGTGGGTCAAGGTTCCTTTCCTGTTTCCTTTAACCGAAAAACACCTAAAGACCATTTTGAGATTCGGGTCAACAATTCATTATTGTTGGTTCATTTTCGGTCTTAGCCAATTATTTTGTTATTGTTTCCTCTTTATTTTGTTTATTACCTTTGTTTGAAGCCATTATCTCTATTTTGTTTCATTTTAAAACTGAAACGAATCCATCCTTACTCAATTCACGATTAGGCAACACATACGACTCAAAACATCATGAGACGAGTTCGTATCAAGCCCAATCCTGAAATTTAAATCAGACTTAGTTGAAAAATCAGGCCAAATTGTCAAAGTGGCCCAATTTATAAAATTTTAATTCTTTAAATACTTAGTTTTAATTTTTAGACTTTATAGATAAATTTCTATGTAAAAATTTAGCCCAAAGAGGCCCATTAAAGGCCTTGGACGAAATTCCCTTGAAAGTAAAAAAAAATAGTTTTTTTTTTAGTTTTCCTATTAGGACTAGGAAAATAGTTAGAAGGCCTATATGTATGGCTTGGCCAGCCACCCTTATACACATTACACATTACAATTACATTGAAAATTTTAGATTTGCTTTCAGTGAAAATTCTTTTTGAGTTCTTCAAGAATTTTTTCTTGAGTTTTCTTTAGAAGTAGTTTTAACAATCTTTTTTATTGTGGGAGCCATCTTCAGCCTTCTTCTTGCCATTGTTCTTCATTGGAGGGGAGATTAGAGCCGTTTGAAGGGAGTTGTGAAATCTTTATCGATTTCAAGGCCTCTTAGGACTTATCTTTATTTTTATTGTTGTTCATTCTTTTAATTTTCTTTGCTGTTTGCGTTGAATTCCTAGACTAATCTTTTAATTTCTTTGTTGCGTTCCAGCCATCAAAACCTTCAAGGATCTGTTCAGCGTTCTTCTTGGCAGCAATAAACATTCTCCAATCATCAATTTCAACCAATCTTACCACTCCCATTCTCTATCTTTTGATTCAAACGATTTGCTGGATTGTTAAAATTAACTTGCTATTTGTGTCTTTCTTTTTAGATTCGACAGATTGGAACTTATCTTGATTCTTAATTTCGTGTTATTGGCTTCTAAGAACATCTATTCATAAGTGTTTTGATTCTTCGCTGTTCTTTATTGATTTGGGGATTTGATACGACCCGGCCTCGTTGATGAATCCGAGTCGTTGATGTGCCCGATCGTGAATTGGAGTAATATTAAGGTTTGACGAAAATAGGTTAAGAAAGAAAAGATAAAGGCTCAAATTAGTTCAAAAGTGGTGATGGAATGTATTGAGGTTGATATGTGAACGAAAATAAAGTATTCAAGTTGAACCAACACAATATAAGTGTGTTAACCCGGGACTTATAGGAATACTTAGGCAGGTTAAATGATGTATGGATAGAAAATGAATAAAATGGAACCTCGACCCGCTATCAAAGATGATAGGAACCTCGGTATAATTTGAACGCCACACTTTGGGTGCAAAGTGATAAGTTCGAAAAAGAAAGACGGGTTGATGCCACAAGGGTTACTTGATAAGTCAGACGAGTCTTTGGAGAACAATGAGAGTTGAAAACAAACTCACAAAGTAATCAGATTTCACATAAATTTCAAAAAAATATTGTCTAACCTTAAAACGAATACAAAGCAAGCTATTTATAGTCTAGGAAGTATCCAATCGAATGGTCACAACAAAATAGATTTAAATGAACTGAATTAATAAACTAAATAGCTTTAAGAACTAAGTTCAATCTTTTGAAGATTCCTAGACCTTGGAAACGGCAATGGCATCTCAAATCCTTAATTTCCTTCAATAAATCAGCCTTGGAAATTCAGACGGTCAACAGCAGCATAAATGACGTCTTGGGCACACAAAACAGCTCCTAAATGCTTTCATTCAGCTTAAATGAGCTAGAATAAATTTGCAAGTCCTTTGGTGTGTTCTAGGCCTAGGAGACGGCAATAGGCATTCAACTTTGGAACCTTAAGTAAGCTTTAATGCTTCTTGGGAGTATGAAATGTCAGCCTTTGTTAATTAAGCAACAAACATGCTTTGGCCGAATGGTCACTTGGAAATTCCCCAAACAACAGCTCTTTGCTGTACCCGAAGCAATACCAGCTTTAATGCTGTTCAATAACGTCCCCCCTAGCATGCTTTCATTAATGCCGTCCATGCATGGGAACATCTCATTTAATTCATGTCTTTGCTCCCCTTTAAATGCCGTTCCATGCATGGGAACATCTCCTTAAATGCATGTTTCCAATTAACATCTCCTTAAATGCATGTTTCCTTTGCCATTAAGTTAGCCGAATTCAATGACCTGCAGACACAAAATAAATTCGGTCAAATAATGCATGCACATTAATTTTGGTAGCCCCCTTTTGAACATAATTAATCTCATGCTTGAACCAAGACAAATTAATTAGCCATATTAATTCGGCTGGACATGAATTAAGTTAACATTAAATTCGACAGCCACAAGACACATTAAAGTGGTTCATTAATTCGACTGAATTCAAGCATATTAAGTCAACAATTAGACATATTAAATTCGGCACTTTAAAGCACTAAAGACACATTAAACAACAGCATTAAATCTGTCCAGACACATTAAAAGCTGTACTAAATAGAACACATTTAAATAGGCTTAAGACAAATTAAAGCATGCATTAAAACAAATAAAACATATTTATCATGGAAATTAATATGTCCAATTTTAATAAATTTAATACTAACACTTATTTGAGCTGAATTAAATAAATAAACTAACTTAGTCAATTTATTTTCAGCAAATTAAATTAAACGAGCTAGAGAGCTAATAACGAGCTCAATGTGCTGACTTGAGCTCGAATGAGCTAACTTGAGCTCGAATGAACCAAAAATGAGCTTCATCTTGCACTTGGGCCCCTCGTTTTTAGGCCAAACTCGACGGCGTTGGGTTGTGACAATACATGATGCGATCGGGATCACATCAGGATTTTTAGTTTCCAGATCTAATTGATTCTAATTTTTACTGTTTCGTTCCAAATCCAAACATTTAGAGTTTTCGTAGGAGTTTCCCGTGACTTGACAACTCGATCTTGGTCCGCACGCAGCCCTCTATCAGTTTTGCCCACTCCAAACTGTCCCATTAAACCTCCACTATGGGCTTCATGAATCAATAAGTCTCTCATGGAACACTTTGGTATGCATAACCTATTTATTCGAAAAACAAAGTCATCTACAAGATAAAACTTTTCAAAAGCAATGATAAAGGAATGCGCGCGGACCAAGATTGAGTTGCCAAGTCATGAGAAACTCCTATGAAAGCTCTAGATGAATCAGATCTGAAATCAAAACAAAGAACAAGATTAAAAACAAATCAGAATTGAATTGAAATTCCCTAAATTCAATTAAAAGAGCAGCAAGAAACAAAGAAATAGAATAAGCGAATCAAACGGAATTGAAAGTATGGAAAGGATGCGAATCTGCCAAGGGATTGATTCGGCAAGAATGCCTAATTTCAAGCAATCAATTGATCCCCAAATTGAAAGGGATCCAATCGGCCAAACCCTAGGAATTGGGGATTTTTGAGAACAACTCTTTGCTGCCAATGAATGATGATTTAATTCGATTCTTTGAGTTGAATATGGCTGGAAAAACACAAGAAGAACAGCAAACAAATGAGATAAAGAATCGGCACAAGTAGGAATAAAGAAATAAAACGAAACAGCAAGAAATAAAGAAAAGTCCTAAGAACCCTTGAATTCCCGAAAGAATTCACAAATTCCTTCAAACGGCTCTAATCTCTCCTCCAAAGAATATCGATGGCAAGAAGAAGGTTGAAGATGGCTCCCACAATCCAAAGATTGTTAAAACAACTTCTAAAGAAAACTCAAGAGAGAAATCTTGGAGAAAACTCAAAGAAAATTCTGCTCTCTCAAATCTGAAATTTAAGAATGAACCTAAGTGTTATGTACAAGGGGTGGCCGGCCATGCCTTTAAATAGGCCTCAAGTAATCCTAATCTAACAAGTAACTAATAAAATTAAACCTAATTAATAGAATAAAATAAAGGAAAATTCGGCCAAGCATATATATGGGCTGTTTTTGGGCCGAATTTTACATGTATGTTCCTAAAGCTTAAAAAATTAAATTAAACAATTAAAATGTTTATAAATTGGGCCCTTTGACATTTTGGCCTGATTTTCAACTAAGTATGAAGGAATTTCTTGATTGGGCTGGAATTTGATTATTGGGCCTCGCCTTCAAGAATTTGGGCTCGTGAGCCATCTCCTTCCGAAATTGGGTGGTTATGCTCGTAACAGAGATCCAATGCGTGTTGACTGCAAGATTTGGTTTGTTGGACCAAGATTTCCAATATTTGAAATCTTGATTTTCTCGATTCTTGAAATTTCTTCGAACAACATAATTGGGCCAAGATTCGGTTTCTTGATTTTCTTGAAAACAAGAAAGTGAATCTTGATTTTCTTATTCTCTCGTGTATGCATGATACGGCCACGCCTCAAGTCCAATCTAGCTCGAGCAAGGAGCCTTTGGAGCTGCCTCAAGTTCCCATTACCCGATCACGAGCCAAACAATTCAAGGAGGCTGTTTCGGCTTTAATTAACAAAGTTTGGGGCGAGACTTTGGTTGGGCACATCGAAGAAGCTTGGACCAACTCGAAGAACACTCCATGCATTTTACTACGAGCTGAATTAACTTCCAATTTAGCTCAATGAGCTCAAATCAGCTCAATTTAGCTCAAAACTTGCAAATTCAGCTCAAATATTTTTTGCTATTTAATTTGTCTCAAATCTAGTCGGATTTAATTATGCATGATTAGTTGTGTTTTTCTTACATGTTATTAAGTCAAATTAATTTCCTACAGCTTATAAATATGTCTTAATACATGTTTTTAATTTGTCTTGTTCAAACCGAATTAATTAGGCTTAGTTTAATTAATTGTGTCTTGTTTTAATTATATGGATTAATGTTGTCTAAATTATGTTTCTAATATGATTCAGCTGAATAATGATTAACTAAATTCATTTGTTCATGTTGTGTAGGTTGGCCGAATGTGGATGGAAGCATTTAAGCTAGGTGCATGAACCATAGGTTCAATGAATATGGCGTTACATGCATGAAGAATGTTCAGCTGATTTTAAATGATTCAAGAACCAGCATAATGCCGTTCACACATGAAGTTCACACTCTTGGCTGTTCAGTTCATAATGTTCACACTCAAGGACTCTTCAAAGCTGACTTTTCACACTTATTTTGGCTATTCACGTTCACCTTTATTGCTGGTCACTTTTCAGCCAAAAGATTCAACTTAAATGAACCTATTTATGCTCATTGGCTGAACCTAGCTCATCCATGCACCATCCAAGTTGTTCAAGGTTCAATTATCCATCTAGAAGCTGACCATTGGAGCTCCCATTCAGCCGAATCTGATCAGCTCAATTAATTGGTTCATTTTGCTTAATTCTTAAGGATTGTATGTGACTATTCGTCTAGTTTAATTGCTACCTATAAATAGCTGAAAACTTCACTTTGTAAAGGACTTTTGACATTTTAAGTAACGAATTGCTGCCAAATTTGTGAGGCATTTTCTCTCAAATTTCGTTCGAGACCCGTAAGACTTATCTAGCTTCTAGTGGCGTCTTTCTGAGTCTTTTTTTCAAACTTATCACTCCCCAACCCGAGTGTGGCGTTCACCATTGATACCTTTGGTTCATACTTTCCTAAGTATTGGGTCAAGGTCCTTATCTGATTCGAGCTCGATTAGAATGATGTGACGAGTCGTATTATGTTCCCGATCGAATTTAGGTAGTGTCGATTTAGTTCAAATTCAATAAGATGAGTTATATTGGTTTTAAATGATTTAGGAAGCAAAATGGGGATAAATGGTTTCCAATGAAACAAGAACGAACCCTTATTAGCAAATAAGGACCCGGGCTTAAAGGTTTCAAAGAAAAGGAAAGAAATGGTAGATAAAACCGAGACCCTCTATTTAGCAAAATAGGAACCTTCGGTATAGTTGGAACGCCACACCTTATGGTGATAAGTTCGAAAATAAAGTCAGATTGACGCCACTCGTAAAGATAAGTCAATTGAGCTTTGAAGAATAAAGAGAGTGAATTGCCTCACTAAAATGATATTTCATTCAGAAATTCGTCAAAAGTCCTTTTACAAGAAAAAAAGAAACTATTTATAGACTTTCAACTAGTAGCCGAATAGACAAGTTCAAGACTTAATTTCTAAGCAAACATTCAACTAAAATTCAGCTTAACTTCATGAATATGGGGCAATGTAGATTCGGCTGAATTGTGACCAACTATGAAGCTTCCACCTTAAGCAAATGGATCTTGGAGATGCATGTAGCAGCTACATTCGGCTAATGGGTTTAAATGAGCATTCAAGAGGCAACTCTTGCTGAAAAGTTACCAATAATAAAGAGAGTACTTGAGCAGCCATATCGGTGTGAATGGACGGTTTTGAAGAGCCTTAAAGTGTGAACACCTTGAACCGAATGGCCAAAAGATTTCCAAAGAATGTGAAGGAAATAAATGGCACTTTGGATAATAAACAATCATCTCTTTTGGCCAAAAGGACACATAGAAAACTTAAAAATCAGCACACCAATTTTAATGCATTCCATGCATGTATCGTTAGGTGCATGAACCCAATATGCATGCATCTTCACATCCATTGAATCTTCATGCATGAATCATCCAATTCACCTTCAAATTAATTTGCACCTAAAACACACATAAACTTAATTAATTTCAAGCAAATTCAGCTGAACTAAATTAAAGTATAATGTGAACATCCTAAATAACATTGAGACAACTTAAATATTAACAAATCATAACACATAAATTCTTTGGATGATTTAAAACGTGTAATAATTTAGACAAACTAAATGTAATCAAGACATCTTTAATTTGACTAAATCAAGACATATTAAACACTTATATTAATTAAAGACATATTTATAAGCTGTAGTAAAACTAAATTAAAGGTTATTTAAATGGTCCAAAAATTCCAAAATTATTAACTAGTTGAACGAAATTCAACTTCAAAGAAGTTGAAAATGTTCAGCTCATCTTTAAGCTCCTTGTTTTCTTTTTCCTCAATTCGTTCCACAAGTGCTGAAATAGCATCTTTGAATCGTTTAGCTCTAGCTCGCATTATCGGACCAATAGGTAGCTTAATGTCTTCTTGTTCGTTCTCTACTAGGTTCGTAGGCAAGCTCACATCATTATCACCCCAATTCCAATTCATTTAGGTCCTATAAGTTTCGGGTCGACACTCTTTTTAGTGTTGGTTCTTTCTTGACCTTTTTGAACCATTACCATTTCGTACCAAATCCCATACCATTTCGTACCATTTTCCGAATACCAAATCGCACCAAAACTAAAGACCATTCTTGAATTATTCCTAAACCAAACTCAACCAACCTAATCATACCATTTAGACTTAAACCAAATTCCACAACCTACTTTGAACGAACCTACCTTACCTCTTTGAACTTAATTACATTTTCTCTTCTTCTTTTCTAATACACTTCTACGTTTACAATCAGGAACTAAACGACTTAGGTTCAACTACTAAACCGAGATCGTATCAATGCATCTAAGGCCTTGCTAACAAACTCTTGAATGGTCCCATTTAGTTTGGACCGCATTTGTCGGGCCTTTAATCTCGTTATTGGGCCTTGTGGCAATTTGAGCCCATCACTTTCTTGAACTTGGGTTGGGCCTTTATGACTCGTATCATTCCCCCCTTCCTCAAAAAGATTCGTCCTCGAATCTGAAAAATCAAATGGACTCGACTTTCCTCGATCGAACGGGACTAATGGCAATTGAGTCCACTTTATAAGCAGAATAATAAGGGTCAATTTACCTTTTCCATTTAATACAAACCTTCGCTCATCGGGGGCATAGTGTAGTCGAAGCTCTTCGGGCTCATGTAGTGATTTTATCTTTGCCTATGTTGATCGTTTGAAAGCGTCTTTCATTTGAGAGGTATTGAAGTTGAAAGTTATCTTTCGGTCTTTCGGGAACCTGAAAAGTAGCAACACAAGAAAAATTCATATCTTGGTTAGTGGAAACATTCCTCACTACCATTTCCTCGTCCTTTTCTTTTGTTTCTTTTTCTAACTCATTTTCTACAGCAAGAAATAAAGAAAAGTCCTAAGAACCCTTGAATTCCCGAAAGAATTCACAAATTCCTTCAAACGGCTCTAATCTCCCCTCCAAAGAATATCGATGGCAAGAAGAAGGTTGAAGATGGCTCCCACAATCCAAAGATTGTTAAAACAACTTCTAAAGAAAACTCAAGAGAGAAATCTTGGAGAAAACTCAAAGAAAATTCTGCTCTCTCAAATCTAAAATTTAAGAATGAATCTAAGTGTTATGTACAAGGGATGGCCGGCCATGCCTTTTAATAGGCCTCAAGTAATCCTAATCTAACAAGTAACTAATAAAATTAAACCTAATTAATAGAATAAAATAAAGGAAAATTTGGCCAAGCATATATATGGGCTATTTTTGGGCCGAATTTTACATGTATGTTCCTAAAGCTTAAAAAATTAAACTAAACAATTAAAATGTTTATAAATTGGGCCCTTTGACATTTTGGCCTGATTTTCAACTAAGTATGAAGGAATTTCTTGATTGGGCTGGAATTTGATTATTGGGCCTCGCCTTCAAGAATTTGGGCTCGTGATCCATCTCCTTCCGAAATTGGGTCGTTGATGCTCGAATTGAGATCCAATGCGTGTTGGCTGCAAGATTTGGTTTCTTGGACCAAGATTTCCAAGATTTGAAATCTTGATTTTCTCGATTCTTGAAATTTCTTCGAACAGCATAATTGGGCCAAGATTCGGTTTCTTGATTTTATTGAAAACAAGAAAGTGAATCTTGATTTTCTTGTTCTCTCGTGTATGCATCTAAGACATTGCTAACAAACTCTTGAATGGTCCCATTTAGTTTGGACCGCATTTGTCGGGCCTTTGATCTCGTATTGGGCCTTGTGGCAATTGAGCCCATCACTTTCTTGAACTTGGGTTGGGCCTTTATGACTCGTATCAAGCAATATGTCCACAATTCTTATAGATATGGCCGAAATCAGCATCATCATCATATAACTCCTTCAAACCCTAAGACTTTAGCATTCAATGTAGTTATTAAAGCATATCGTCTAGACAAAGCATCTGCAACTACATTATCTTTACATGTTTTATATTTTATCACATAAGGGAATGTTTCAATGAATTCTACCCATCGGGCATGCCGTTTACTCAACTTACATTGTCCCTTTAACCATTTAAGGGAGTCATGATCTGTATGTATGACAAACTCATTAGGCAGCAAATAATGTTGCCATACTTGAAGTGCACAAACCAATGCCAATAGTTCTTTGTCATAAGTTGAGTAGTTTAATTGTGCACCATTCAATTTCTCACTAAAATAAGCAATAGGTTGCTTATCTTGCATTAAAACGGTGCCAATTCCAATTCCTGAAGCATCACACTCAAGTTCAAAAGTATTAGAAAAATCAGATAATTTAAGAAGAGGAGCAGAACATAACTTAGGTTTTAGGGTCTGAAAAGCCTTTTCTTGGGTTTCAACCCATTTGAAACCCATCGATTTCTTTATCACCTCTGTTAATGGGGCATCAATAGTAGAGAAATCTTTCGAAATTGTCTATAAAACTAGCTAAACCATGGAAAGATCTCACCTCGCCATTCTTGATTTAGAGTCGGCTGATGCGATCCAAATTCGGTTGATTGAGTCGATTCACATAGATGCCCGATCGTCTCACGAGGAGTTTCGTACCAAGGGATGGTTTGTTTGTAATCACTAAAATATGAAGTAAAGTGATGGATATAAGTTCACAAAGGGGTAAGTAGGATATGGATAGGTTCGACAACAAGGGGATTGAGAAAGATAGCTAATTTGTTTGGCTCGGTTTAAGGATAAAATAATAAAGATAAAATATAAGATATTCGGTGGGGATGGATAAGTGAGCTTAAACACCAGAAACGATTCAACACTAAAAAGTGTCACCCCGATTTCTATTTAGTTAAGGTGGATTTGAGGAATTGTAGAAGGGTTGAACGCCACACCAACGCAAGGTGATAAGTTCAAAAGAGAACGATAGACACCACTAGCACGCTAGATAAGTTAGATCGAAACTCATACGAATTTAGAGAGGAGAAAACTCACTCTTTGAACAAAGTTCATTCAAATGATCAAAAGTCAAAAAAAGTCCTTTTTACATGTTTGAACTCGAAATTTATAGCCAAATAAGGGCTAGCCGAATGGACAAAACACTTGGCTGAAATTCCATCTCTAAATTCACTTAATTAAGCTAAAAATTCTAAGTTGCTTCCTGATGCATTTGGGAGGTCAAATTCAGCTTCTAGATGCCTTAAAATTCGGCTGGAGTAAATTGGAGGCCGTGGTTGCTGAATGGTGCATGTAAAGTTGGCCTAGGGAGTGAAGCTTGGCCTTAATTGCGGCTCCTTGATCAGCTAAACAGTTTGGACTTCTTAAAATCCAGCTTGGGTTCTCCAACCGTTTCTATGTGTGAACTAAAGGAAATGATCAGGCCTTGTGTGTGAACACACGAAATTGAAAGGCCTTAGTGTGTGAAGGGAACATTTAGGCTAGTGGAGCTTTAAAGATGCTTCGGTGAGCTGAACAATCAGCTTGGAATGGTGCAACTCCAGCATCCTCTTTTAATGCCGCCCAAGTCCCATGCAAACATTAACTCGGCAGCTTGGAAAGGTGCAATAGCAGCCACTCTTTTTAATGTCGTCCATGTACAACTAAATTCAGCTGGACACCATTTAAGACATCACTAAATTCGGCAGCTCCTTTATTGTACCCACACATGATCTTCTTTAATGTTCTACCTTGCCATTAAGTAAGCCGAATTTAATGACCTGCAGAGAACAATTAAATTCGGTCAATGCATATTAATAACCTGCTCATTAAATTTGTTCTTTAAATTTCGGCCGGGCTAAGACATATTTAATATTCTGCAGCAGTTTAGGACGCATTAAACAACAGCAGCAAAAACACATTAAGTAGCAGCATTAAATTCGTCCAGACATATTTATAACATGTAGTAGCAGCATTAACTATGAAAAAACACATTAATTTATCCTTTAGACACACAATTAATTCGGCCAGACACATTAAATAGGCTTAAGACAAATTAAAGCATGCATTAAAACATATTTAACATGGAAATTAATATGTCCAGATTTTTAAACAAATTTATTAACTTTAAACTAATTTAACTAGCAGCAACTTATTTATTCAAGCTGATACGACCCTAGCCAAGGACGCCCTTGATTTCAGCTTGAATTCAGCTCCTCAAGCTCCATTTAGCTTGGTCCAGCTCACCGAATTTTATTTTAGCTCACATGAGCGTAATTCAGCTCGTTTGAGCTTGGATTAAATTCAATTCAGCTCATTATTAGCTCTTTAGCTAAATTAATTTTATTTGCTGGAATAAATTAATTATTTAAGTTAATTAGTTAATTTAGTTACAGCTCTTAATTACTTGTCAGCTTATTACATGTTATAATTATGTTGTGTTAGCCGAATTTAAATAGGTGGCTGGATTATATTTAATTTGTCTTAATACCATTTAGTTCAGCCAAATATACATTTGCACTTAATTTAGTTCATGTTTTTTTTGTAGGATGGCTGAATGCATGAAGGAGCATTAAAGTCCAAGTGCATGAATGATTCAAATACAACGTATGGGAGTATACATGAATGGCTGTGATACGGGGTGGCGCGCGGACCAAGATCGAGTTGCCAAGTCACGAGAAACTCCTACGAAAGCTCTAAACGAACAGATCTGAAATTAAAACAAAGAACAAGATTAAACTAATCAGATCTGGAATTAAATCCCCAAATTCAATTAAATGAATAGCAAGACACAAAGAACGAATGAATAGATGTTTTCGTAGTTCAAGAAGACAAAATCGAACTCCAAGATCAATTCTCCACAAGTTTAATCTTTTCAAGAACACTAAACAAATGAATTAAATCAATCGGATCTTTAATAGAAAATTAGGGATTTGGGCGACAAAAGAAAAGAAAGAAATTAATGAAATTGAACGAATTTGGAAGTAAAGAAAGAGTGCTAATCATCAATAACTTGAATCGCCAAGAATGCCCAAATTCCAGCAACCTAATTTCACCCAACAAGAAGAAATAAAAAAATGGCAAGAACCCTAAATTTTGGGGATTTTGGATCGAATAGTTGCTGCCAATAAAAGGGATCGATTAAACGAAGAGTTCTTGGAGTTTAATCAAGGCTGAAACACAAACAAAAACAGCAAAGAAAATTAGAAGAAGAATCGGCACAAGCAATAATAAAGAAAATAAATTGAACAGCAAGGAATTAAAGAAAAGTCCTAAGAACCCTTGAATTCCGAAAGAATTCACAAATTCCTTCAAACGGCTCTAATCTCCCTCCAAAGAATATCGATGGCAAGAAGAAGGTTGAAGATGGCTCCCACAATCAAAAGATTGTTAAAACAACTTCTAAAGAAAACTCAAGAGAGAATTCTTGGAGAAAACCCCAAAGAAAATTCTGCACTCAACAAAGTGAAATTTGATAGAAAAATAATAATAAGATGATTTTTACAAAGGGTGGCTGGCCAATGCTTATATAGGCCTCCAACAAATCCTAATCTCACAAGTAACTAATAAAAATTAAACCTAATTAATAAAATAACAAGGTAAATTCGGCCATGCACTTATATGGGTTGTTTTGGGCCGAATTTTACATGTAATGCTCCTAAAGATTAAAAAAATTAAATTAAACAAGTAAGATGTTTACAAATTGGGCCCTTTAACATTTTGGCCTAATTTTTCAACTAAGTATGAAGAAATTTCTTGATTGGGCTAAATTTTGGTTATTAGGCCTTGCCTTCAAGAATTTGGGCTCGTGATCCATCTCCTACCAAAATTGGGTCGTTGACGCAGTAATGGAGATCCAATGCGTTTTGGCTGCAAGATTTGGTTTCTTGGACCAAGATTTCCAAGATTTGAAATCTTGATTTTCTTGATTCTTGAAATCTCTTGAACAACAAAATTGGGCCAAGATTCGGTTTCTTGATTTTCTTGAAAACAAGAAAGTGAATCTTGATTTTCTTGTTCTCTCGTGTATGCATCTAAGGCCTTGCTAACAAGCTCTTGAATGGTCCCATTTAGTTTGGACCGCATTTGTCGGCCTTTGATCTTGTTATTGGGCCTTGTGGCAATTTGAGCCCATCACGTTCTTGAACTTGGATTGGGCCTTTATGACTCGTATCATTCCCCTTCCTCAAAAAGATTCGTCCTCGAATCAAAAAATCAAATGGGGACAAGTCACCACATTAAAAGTAGAACTTACATTGTACTCACCGGTAGATCAATTTTATAGGCATTATCGTTGATCCGCCGAGTACTTGGAAAGGCCCATCGCCCTTGGGTCCAACTTAGTCTTCCTTTTGTAGGAAATCGTTCTTTCCTCAAATGGACCCAAACCCAATCTCCGGGTTCTAGTACAACCCGTTTGCGCCTCTTGTTTGCTTTGTTGGTGTTGGCGTCATTTGTTTTGGCTATTCGCTGTCTAGCCTTCTCATGTAAGGATTTCACCAACTCAGCTTTTTGTTCGCCATCTAAATTCGTAACATGTTCAAGAGGTAATGGCGCCAAATCAAATCTTCGTTAGTGGGTTAAAACCATAAACAAGTTCAAATGGGGAATAACCAGTTGTAGAATGAATAGATCTATTATATGCAAATTCAACGAATGGTAGGCATTCTTCCCAATTTCTAATGTTCTTTCCCACCATAGCTCGTAATAGAGTCCCTAAGATTCGATTAACTACTTCAGTTTGACCATCAGTTTGGGGGTGACATGTAGTAGAATAAAGCAATTTAGTACCAAGCTTACCCCACAATACCTTCCAAAAGTGGCTAAGGAATTTGACATCTCTATCAGAAACAATTGTTTTAGGGATGCCATGAAATCTTACCACTTCTTTAAAGAATAAGTCTGCCACATGTGTAGCATCATCTGTTTTGTGACAAGGAATAAAATGTGACATCTTTGAAAACCTGTCAACAACAACAAATATACTATCTCTTCCTTTTTTTGTTCGAGGCAAACCTAAAATAAAATCCATGGATAAATCTACCCAAGGTGAAGTAGGAATCGGTAGAGGAGTGTAAAGGCCATGAGGCATTACCTTAGATTTTGCTTGTTTGCATGTAATGCACTTGGAACATACCTTTTCCACATCCTTCTTCATATGTGGCCAATGAAAGTGTTCGTGCAAGATATCTAGTGTCTTGGCCACTCCAAAATGTCCCATTAAACCTCCATTGTGGGCTTCATGAATCAATAAGTCTCTCATGGAACACTTTGGTATGCATAACCTGTTCATACGAAAAAGAAAGCCATCTACAAGATAAAATTTTTCAAAAGTAGTATGTCCACAATTCTTATAGATATGGCGAAATCAAGATCAGCATCATATAATTCTTTAATGTGTTCAAACCCTAAGACTTTAGCATTCAATGTAGTCATTAAAGCATATCGTCGAGACAAAGCATCTGCAACTACATTATCTTTACTGCTTTTATATTGTATCACATAAGGAAATGTTTCAATGAATTCTACCCATCGGGCATGTCTTTTACTCAACTTACCTTGTCCCTTTAACCATTTAAGAGACTCATGATCTGTATGTATGACAAACTCATTAGGCAGCAAATAATGTTGCCATACTTGAAGTGCACGAACTAATGCCAATAGTTCTTTGTCATAAGTCGAGTAATTTAACTGTGCACTGCTCAATTTCTCACTAAAATAAGCAATAGGTTGCTTATCTTGCATTAAAACGCGCCGATTCCAATTCTCAAGCATCACACTCAAGTTCAAAAGTTTTAGCAAAATCGTAATTTAAGCAAAGGAGCGAACATAACTTAGCTTTTAGAGTTTGAAAGGCCTTTTCTTGGGTTTCACCCCATTTGAAACCCATTGATTTCTTTATAACCTCTGTCAATGGGGCAGCAATAGTAGAGAAATCTTTCACAAATCGTCTATAAAAACTAGCTAAACCATGGAAAGATCTCACCTCGATTCTGATTTAGGAGTCGGCCACTCCTTAATTGCCTTGACTTTGTCCTCGTCGACATGAATACCTTGAGCACTAACTATGAAACCTAAGAATATTAGTTTATCACAACAGAATGTGCATTTATCAAGGTTGGCAAATAATCTTTCATTCAGAGAATATCCAAAATGGTTCGAACATGGAAAACATGATCATCTAAAGTCTTTGAGTAAATTAAAATATCATCAAAATAAACCACTACAAATTTACCCAAGTGAAGCCTTAAAACATGATTCATTAATCTCATAAATGTGCTAGGTGCATTAGTAAGGCGAAAGGCATAACTAACCATTCATACAATCCAAATTTTGTTTTAAAGGTCTGTTTTCCATTCATCCCTTCCTCATTCGAATTTGATGATAACCGCTTTTAAATCAATTTTAGTAAATATAATCTGAACCATGTAATTCATCAAGCATATCATCAAGTCTAGGAATTGGGTGTCGATACTTTATCGTTATTTTGTTGATTGGTGGCAATCAACACACATTCGATCGTACCATCTTTCTTTGGTACCAATAGGACAGAACAAAGACAAGGGCTTAGGCTTTCACGAATGTACCCTTTGTCTAGTAACTCTTCAACTTGCCTTTGCAATTCCTTTGTCTCCTGGGATTGCATCTATAGGCTAGTCGATTAGGAATCGAAGCTCCGGTACTAAGTCAATTTGATGTTCTATCCTCGTAAAGGTGGTAAACCATTAGGGGCCTCACTAAAACATCCTCATAATCCTGCAAAAGAGATTGAAACATACTAGGCAGATTTTCGTTAATGTTAGATAAAGATAAATAATTTTGCCTAAACCTCACAAGGATACAAGGCTGTTTATTAAGTAGGGCTCTCTCCACATTTTTTTTGTTGCCAAAAGATTTTTCCGCTCATTTTACCACTAGAGGTTCACTCACCTTTGGGCTTTTTAAATTTTGACTTTTCCACTACTATTAGCCTCTTTTCTCTCTGTCTTTTGAACTTGCTCTTTCTCCTTACCCCTCACAAAATTTTATCATCCTCAATTGATCTTTATATACATCAAGAGGATTTAAAGGAGCAAAAGTGAATTTCTTACCTTTAAATACAAGGGAGTATCGATTAAGTTTACCTTGGTGTGTAACATCACGATCAAATTGCCAAGGTCGTCCAAGGAGCAAGTGTGCCGCATGCATTGGGACTACATCACACCATACTTCATCCTCATAATTGCCGAGTTTAAAAGTGACCAAGGACTGTTTCGTAACTTTAACTTCTAACATTCATTAAGCCACCGAAGGTGATATGGCTTAGGGTGTTTGGTGCAAGGTAACTTTAAAGAATCAACCAAATAGCTACTCACCACATTTGAGCAACTACCACTATCAATAATGAGTGAACATAAGTTACCTTTAATAAAACACCGAGAATGGAAAATATTGGCCCTTTGGCTATCATCATCTTTCATCTGAATGTTAAGGGTTCGACGAACTACAAGGCATTGAAAGTTAGCAAAGTCCCTTCCTTTGGTGGTTCGACCAACTCGTCGCCATTATCACCGCCATCCACAAGTTCGCATATCCGGATCTCAGATTATCGAGTCGACGTGTACTCACCTTTATCTTTTAGAAGAAGTAATCTCGTGTTAGGGCATTCTCTACTATAATGACCACGCCTTTGCACTTAAAGCATTCAATCTCACGAGTCCTCTTCGCACTTTCGAATCACCTAAATTGGGCTGCTTAGAAGGTGTTTGCGTTTTAGCAGAGCCCTTTCTTCCAATCGATTGTTTACTTCCATTACTCAAAGAAGACTTGTTAGTAACAAAAGGTGGTTTTGAACTCTTAAAATCAGAATTGGAATTGTTACCTCGATAATATTGTGAAGTAGAGAAGGACCCAAACCTTTGTTCCTTTAATTGTTGCTCGATCTCAATGGCTTTGTGAACGCTTCTTCCAAATCAATGTAAGTTTGTAGCCTTAATGTATTAGCTATCGGCTGTTCAAACCATCAATGAATCGAACCATAGTTGTTTCTTCATCTTCCTCCACATTAGCTCTCTGAATGAGCATCTCCATCTCTTTAAAATATTCATCCACCGTCCTACTACCTTGGATAAGTCTTCTCAACTTTGTTTTAATTTCTCTATAGTAGTGAGGTGGAATAAACCTTTACGCATAATCTGTTTCAACTCATCCCATGTCAAAATCTCACCTTCATAATTCGATGGCGGTTTACCCCAAGTTGAGTCCACCAACTTAATGCATAATCGAAAAATTCGGTGTTGCTAACGCTACCTTTTCATCATCCGGACATTTATAATACGAAACATGAGTTCAATCTTAGATTCCCATTCACAATAAGCGTCAAGATCATTCTTACCACGAAATTGGGGAATTGTGAATTTCGGTTTTGCCAAAGAAGGTTGTCCACGATCATGAAAATCATCATCCAATCTAGGGACACGTCGAGGGCGCGCCTATGGGGCTGATTATTCCTATCTTCCCGATTGGATCTCGATATTGAAGTTCTTGATTCATTCGTACCTCATTCAAAGTAGTATTCAATGCTTGAAGGGTAGCATTTATTTGTGTGATTGCAGCAGCGTGTCCTTCTAATTGTTGTTGGACTTCCATAAGTGTATCATTATGGTCATCTTTAGACATCTTCCCAAAAACCTGCAAAATAAACACTCAACACTCAAAAATAAAAGTTAGCAAACCTCACCGTTAGTCACTCAAAAAGAAAATTCAAATTCTCAATGAGGTAGAATTCAATCTTGTGAGTTCTTTATCAGAGTTTATATCAACCAATTAGAGAGTATGAACCAAACTACCAAAGAATCCTAATTTGCACTAGGATGCCAAAAAACTGACGAGACACCAATTGATTCATGTTGCACCGAGGAAGAAGTTGTGCACACGTGTAAATCCTACTAACACAAGAAACAAGAAGGTGTTAGATAACGTAACAGAAGAATAAAAAGCAAACAAATGAAAACCTACAGCTAAGAATCAATAAAAATTGCTAAAACCAGAAAACCCGAAAAACTACGGAGTAACTTGACAACTTCGTTCGAGGTGTTCCCGATCTCTAAAAATCACGAAATTAAATCTGGAATGTCCTTAAATATTGAATTTTTGATCTGGAAATTTTGGGCACCAAATTCAACCCGCTGAATCTTTTTTTAATTTTTTATTGAATTTCGTCTTTTTTGATTTTTTGACTTTTTTGACTGATTTTTTTGCGGGAATAATTTTTTTATATTCAATTACAGTTCCACAAATATGTATGTAAAATTTCAGATCAATCGGACAACGTTTACCCACCCAAATGAATTTTTTTTGAACAATTTTTCTGGGTAAAACTGCTGTTTGTGCTTTAAAAAATAGAGATCAGTTTAGAAATCAACCAAGAACACCCAAAACGCCCAAAATCTGATACCAAATGATACGGGTGGCGCGCGGACCAAGATCGAGTTGCCAAGTCACGAGAAACTCCTACGAAAGCTCTAAACGAACAGATCTGAAATTAAAACAAAGAACAAGATTAAACTAATCAGATCTGGAATTAAATCCCCAAATTCAATTAAATGAACAGCAAGACACAAAGAACGAATGAATAGATGTTTTCGTAGTTCAAGAAGACAAAATCGAACTCCAAGATCAATTCTCCACAAGCCGAATCTGTTAAAGAACACTAAACAGCAACGAATTAAATCAATCAGATCTTTAATAGAAAATTAGGGATTTAGGCGACAAAAGAAAAGAAAGAAATTAATGAAATTGAACGAATTTGGAAGTAAAGAAAGAGTGCTAATCTGTCAATAACTTGAATCGGCCAAGAATGCCCAAATTCCAGCAGCCTAATTTCACCCAACAAGAAGAAATAAAAAATGGCAAGAACCCTAAATTTTGGGGATTTTGGATCGAATAGTTGCTGCCAATAAAAGGGATCGATTAAACGAAGAGTTCTTGGAGTTTAATCAAGGCTGAAACACAAACAAAAACAGCAAAGAAAATTAGAAGAAGAATCGGCACAAGCAATAATAAAGAAAATAAATTGAACAGCAATGAATTAAAGAAAAGTCCTAAGAACCCTTGAATTCCCGAAAGAATTCACAAATTCCTTCAAACGGCTCTAATCTCCCCTCCAAAGAATATCGATGGCAAGAAGAAGGTTGAAGATGGCTCCCACAATCAAAAGATTGTTAAAACAACTTCTAAAGAAAACTCAAGAGAGAATTCTTGGAGAAAACCCCAAAGAAAATTCTGCACTCAACAAATCTGAAATTTGATAGAAAAATAATAATAAGATGATTTTTACAAAGGGTGGCTGGCCAATGCTTATATAGGCCTCCAACAAATCCTAATCTCACAAGTAACTAATAAAAATTAAACCTAATTAATAAAATAACAAGGTAAATTCGCCATGCACTTATATGGGTTGTTTTGGGCCGAATTTTACATGTAATGCTCCTAAAGATTAAAAAAATTAAATTAAACAAGTAAGATGTTTACAAATTGGGCCCTTTAACATTTTGGCCTGATTTTTCAACTAAGTATGAAGAAATTTCTTGATTGGGCTAAATTTTGGTTATTGGGCCTCGCCTTCAAGAATTTGGGCTCGTGATCCATCTCCTACCAAAATTGGGTCGTTGACACTCGTAATGGAGATCCAATGCGTTTTGGCTGCAAGATTTGGTTTCTTGGACCAATATTTCCAAGATTTGAAATCTTGATTTTCTTGATTCTTGAAATCTCTTCGAATAGCAAAATTGGGCCAAGATTCGGTTTCTTGATTTTCTTGAAAACAAGAAAGTGAATCTTGATTTTCTTGTTCTCTCGTGTATGCATCTAAGGCCTTGCTAACAAGCTCTTGAATGGTCCCATTTAGTTTGGACCGCATTTGTCGGGCCTTTGATCTTGTTATTGGGCCTTGTGGCAATTTGAGCCCATCACGTTAACTTGGATTGGGCCTTTATGACTCGTATCAGGCTGAATACTTGAATGGTTGGATTCATGGATATGGCTCATTTTATGATAATTCAAGGTGTTTATTCAGCCAAGAAGAGCAACTAAATTCATTCTCCAAAAGCTGGCCGATGCACTTCCCAAAACAGCACCTATGCGTTCACATTTGGAGTTCACACCAAGGACCATTTGGCTGATCATTGTTCACACTTCCAAAGACTTTTCCAACTCCTTTTTCACACCTTCAAGGATGTTCACGTTCACCTTTAATGCTGGTATCTTTTCAGCCAAGAATTACATTTTAATGAGCTCATTTAAGCTCAATTGGCTGAATCTAGCTGCTGCCATTTCTCCAAGTGCATTTGCTCTTCTAGAAATCGTCCCTTGAGCTTCAAATTCAGCTGAATTTAGCTCCAGCAATTTAGTTTTTATTTCCAAAAATTTTCTAGCATTTTCTAGCCTAATTAATTACTTAGACATTAAGTCTTTGTTTTGGCCATTCGGCTACCTAGTGAACACTATAAATAGTTGTTCATTTTCATTGTAAAAGGACTTTTGACTTTTGATCATTTGAATGAACTTTGTTCAAAGAGTGAGTTTTCTCCTCTCTAAATTCGTACGAGTTTCGATCTGACTTATCTAGCGTGCTAGTGGCGTCTATCGTTCTCTTTTGAACTTATCACCTTGCTTTGGTGTGGCGTTCAACCCTTCTACAATTCTACAATCCCACCTTGAACCGAATAGAAATCGGGGTGACACTTTTTAGTGTTGAATCGTTTCTGGTGTTTAAGCTCATTTATCCATTCCACCGACTATCCTAGATTTTACCCAACTATAATATCTTTTTACAACACCGAGCCTTCATTTATCCAACTTCCATTTTTCTTATTTTTATCCTTAAATTGAGCCTACTACCCTTATAAATTTACCATCACCTTAGCCAACCTTTAAAACCATTTGAAAGCTTCCGGATCTTTAGCCTTATTTCATCCTATTTTCGATTACTCAACTATTCCTCGTCGACGATCGAGCAATTACGTGAAACGACTCGATTAACCCGGGCCAGATCATATCATTTGGTATCAGAGCTTGCAAAACAAGGAGCACCGACGTTCGTAGCTATCTCGAAAGATAGGTTTGTAAAAAAAAGTTTCAAAAAAAATCAAAAAAAAAATCTCGAGTTGTAATTTTATTTTATTTTCTCTTTTCTTTATTGTATTTGGCTTACTATTGTATTGGATTAAAAAAAGAAAGAAAATCGAAAAAAAATTCAAAAAAAAGTGAAAAAAAGATCGAGCAAAAAAAAAGAGAGAGAAAGAAAAAAATTGAAAAAAATTGAAAAAAAAGAGAAGAGGATTTCGTGAATTTTGAAGATATTTTGGTATTATTCAATTGTATTTGAAGTAAAAAAAATCGAAGTATAAAAAAAAAAGAAGTGAAAAGTCTTGTGAGTTTTATTTTGTTATAATTTCTTGTTACTTCCGAGCATCCATTCCTTTTACCCTCCCCAAAAAATGCCACACATACTTTGATTTTTTATTTTTCCTTATTTTAGCCTACCCTATACACCCTAACGTTATCCTTTGCACCCATTTGAAGCCGACCCTCTAAGCCGCAATAAGTCTTCTTGAAACAAAATACGAATTCACGAGAGTGAGACGAGTGGAAAAAGGCACGGGTGGTGAGTACATTAGAGCGAGCAAAAGCCATTAAACGAGCGTAAACACGAGTGGTGTGCTATCCAATTTTCTTTTGAGTGAAACGTGAGATTTTGGGTGAGGTATTTAATTTTGTTTTGTTTTAATCATTTTTTAGTAATTAAATCATGTCTCAAGAAGAATTCTCACCGGTGAATTTCAATACTTGGTGAGAGATGGGCGAATTTTGGAGGAAGAACTAAGCCCATTAAAAGACGTTTGAACCGAGTGGAGGAAAAGTCCCAACGAAACAAAATCCCCAAGTCGAGAAACGGAGTCGAGATCATCACGGCAATACGCGTCCAAAGACTACTCGCTAAGAGATTCTTATCGGGATTTCTATTCAACGAGGAACTCAAGACAAAGCAAAGCAAGTTTTGAGTTTGAAGCTTTTCAAGGTGACGAACTAGGAATCACAAGTAGTCCTTCATATGCACCAAGGTATTCGTCCGCCAAGAATCAATCTCGAAGAGGTGATCATTTTTTGTATGAAAGTCGTTCTAATTATACCCAACGAGAGTCATTTTGTGCTGATTCATTTGCAACATCTCCATCCTATAATGAAAGAGCGAGGCAAAAGGAAAAAGAAATAAGAAGAAAAGAAAGACAAGAAATATTGATGAGAGAAAATGAGCATTAATGGAATGAAATCGAGAGACGAAAAAAAGAAATGAAAGAAAAGGAACAAGAAATCAAAAAAGTGAGAGAAAAAAAATGAAGAGAAAGAATTTGAAAAAGAAATTGAGATTGAACAAGAGTGCAAGCGAGAAAGAGAAATCGAAAGAAAAGAAGAAAAGATTGAAAAAGAAAAAGAAATCCAAAAAGAGTGAGGTCGAAAATAAAATTGAAAATGAGAGAGGAAATGATAAGAGAAAAAAAGAAGTTGAGATTAGAAAAGAAACGAGAGAAAAAGAGATAAACGAACCAGAAAAAGTGAGAAGCATTTCAACTAATCCATATGAAACTTGTTCTTGTTCTGTTTCTTCTTTCCAGGTGCCCGAGATATCAAACGATAATTTTCAACTTCACTACCTTTTCGATGAAAGACATTTTCATATGGTCAGTATAGGTAAGGTTGAAGATGAAAACGTGCCCCAAGAGTTCAAAGGTAAGCGAGGTGAGGAAATGTTAACGATCGAGTCACGACCACCAGGTTTGAAAATTGTTGAAATACTTTTTAGTGACTTAATTTCTAAACGCTCTCCTTATTTTGGTATGATTAATTGCTACTCCCTGAATGTGGTTGATTTTTGTTCCAATCAACAAACCAAAGATTTAATTTTGCGTGATGACGGTTTTTCACGAAAGGCGATTAAATTTTTCATTTGTGACAATTTTGTGCACCAATTAACGCTTTGTGGAAAATCCATGAATTTGTGCAAGTATGAATTGATGAATGTAAAAAGTTTTAACTGTTTGTCCCTGTGTATGCAAAAATCCCATTGGTTTACGTGTTTGGTTTAATGAAATTTTTCCTACATTTTGGCATGAATACTCAAAATCAAGTTTTTAAACCCGGAATCTATTTTGGTTCGTTTTATGGGAAAGTCAAGTTTCATCAATTTTGTGTGAACAATTTCTATTGGGAGTTGAATAAGGAACTGAGGTATGAAAAATTTGATTTCAATTTAAATTCATTCATTAATCCATTTTTGTGGTTGTATTTGAAGTTCGTATTTCATTTCGTTAAGGTTAATTCAGCCACAGAGATTTGATTAGACTACATGATACGACCTCGATTTAGTAGTTGAACCCAAGTCGTTTAGTTCCCGATCGTAAACGTAGAAGTGTATTAGAAAAGAAGAAGAGAAAATGTAATTAAGTTCAAAGAGGTAAGGTAGGTTCGTTCAAAGTAGGTTGTGGAATTTGGTTTAAGTCCAAATGGTATGATTAGGTTGGTCGAGTTCGGTTTAGGAATAATTCAAGAAATGGTATTTGGTTTAGGTACGATTTGGTATTTAGGAATTGGTACGAAATGGTATGGAATTTGGTACAATTGGTAATGGTTCAAAAGGTCAAGAGTGAACCAACACTAAAGAAGAGTGTTGACCCGAAACTTATAGGACCAAATTGAGTTGGAAATGGTGGATAAGGACCTTGACCCAATACTTAGTAAAGTATGAACCAAAGGTATCAAAGGTGAACGCCACACTCGGGTTGGGGAGTGATAAGTTCGAAAGAAAGACTCGGAAAGACGCCACTAGAAGCTAGATAAGTCTTACGGGTCTCGAACGAAATTTGAGAGAAAATGCCTCACAAATTTGGCAGCAATTCGTTACTTAAAATGTCAAAAAGTCCTTAACAAATTGAATTTTCAGCTATTTATAATCAGCAACTAAGTTAGCCATATAGTCACATACATTTTCTTAAAAATTAAGCTAATGAATTCTTCAATGGCTTGGCTAGGTTCGGCTGAACTTGGAAAGCTTCTAGAATTCACATTGAACCTTGGACAACTTGAATGGTGTATGGATGAGCTAGATTCGGTCAATGTGCATAAATAAGCTCATTTAATTTGTAGCTTTTGCTGAAAAGTGACCAGCAATTAAAAGGGACTTGAATGGCCAAATGAAGTGTGAACACTCGGTTTCAAAGAGTCCTTGTGTGTGAACATTCCAAACCGAAAAGCCAAGAGTGTGAACTTCATGTGTGAACGGCAATATGCTGGTTCTTGAATCATTTAAAATCAGCTGAACATTCCTCATGCATGTAACGCCACATTCATTGAACCTATGATGCATGCACCTAGCTTAAATGCTTCCATCCATATTCGGCCAACCTACACAACATGAACAAATGAATTTAGTTGATCATTATTCAGCTGAATCATATTAAAAACGAAATCTAGACAACATGAATCCAAATAATTAAAACAAAACTCAATTAATTAAACTAAGTCTAATTAATTCGGTTTGGACAAGACACATTAAAAACATGTATTAAGACTTATATATAAGCTGTAGGAAATTAATTTGACTTAATAACATGTAGGAAAAACACAATTAATCATGCATAATTAATTCCGACCAAATGTGAGACAAATTAAATAGCAAAAATTATTTGAGCTGAATTTGCAAGTTTTGAACTAAATTGAGCTAATTTGAGCTCATTGAGCTTGAAAGGAGCTGGAAACGAGCTAAATGAAGCTCCACAAAATAAGATTGAGCTACGTCCAGCTTGCAAACACAACGAGCCTCGCTTGTAGGCTGAAGCAATGGCCGTTCCCAAGGGCGGGTCGTATCACTACATTTCCGAGGAGAGAAGATTTATGATGATCGACAAAGGTAAAAATGATCCTTGCTTTTCCATCCCTCGAGGTAAACAAGTATGACTTACGAGAACTTTAAAATTTCTCTGCCCTATTCGGTTGGTAATAAACTTTTTGTTGAAGAATTGGTTGCTGCAAGGTATTTAAATTGTGATGTGTTTAACTGTTCAGCTTTATTTAAAAATGAATCATCTGTTTTGCTTGATGCTGATAATTTCCATTGCAAGGTTTTACTGTGCATTCATCTGTTTGTGATAAAAATTGGTGTTCAATAAGTTGTGGTGAGGAGTTTATTTGCTTGATCGATGAACGGATTAAGTTGATTATGTCCACATGTCTCTTGAAAATTTTTGGTAAGATTCTCCTTGATGACAAGTTTGTTGAAAAGGTGAAAGATCAATGGCCACTGTTAAGCTTAACTATGCAAGATTTAAGCCGATTAAGTGGTAAAATCATAACTGGAAAAAAGCTTTGTTCAATCGATTGTGGGTATGAAATTTGGAAAATACCTTCTTGCAAGGATTATGAATGTTCTACCCAAATGGTACTTGGGCCACATATTTGCTCAAATGAATTCTTGATGATTTGTGATTACTCATTTAAAATAATTCCTTCGTTTGATGAGACTTTGTATGGTGAAGATGTAACAAAACAGTTTGGTAGTTTGTTTTATTTGTGTTCGATTCCGTTTGATCGAGGAAAGATGAGTAAGCGGAGCTATGATCGAGTGAACCAACGGCTCGACTTGAGGACAAGTCGTTCAAAAGAAGGGGGAATGATACGACCCTAGCCAAGGACGCCTTGATTTCACTTGAATTAAGCTCCTCAAGCTCCATTTAGCTTGGTTCAGCCCACCGAATTTTATTTTAGCTCACATGAGCTTTTAGTTCAGCTCGTTTGAGCTTGGTTTAAATTCAATTCAGCTTATTATTAGCTCTTTAGCTAAATTAATTTTTTTTGCTGGAATAAATTAATTATTTAAGTTAATTAGTTAATTTAGTTACAGCTCTTAATTACTTGTCAGCTTATTACATGTTATAATTATGTTGTGTTAGCCGAATT
>NW_026291369.1:0-107500 GCF_025698545.1 Gossypium raimondii | reverse complement strand
TTGTTTTTTTTGGGTCTCCCGGGGTTTTTTGGGTTTTTTGGGAAGTTGGAAAAATTTTTTTTTTTTTAAAAATTAGGGTTTTTTTTTTTTAAAATTGGAAAATTTTTTAATTTAAATTTTAAAATTTAAATTTTTCCCCCCTTTTTTTTTTTTAAAAATTAAAACCCCCTTTTTTTTCCCCCAAAAAATTTTTTAAATTTTCCCCCCCCCCGGGCTTTTAAATTTTGGTTTTCCCTTTTAATTTCCCCTTTTTTTTTTTTTTTAACCCCCCAAAAATTTTTTTCCAAAATTGGGTTTTTTTGGGGGGTTTTTTAAAGGAAAAAAAATTTTTTCCCCAAATAAAAAATTTTTTTTTGGGTTTTTTTCCCAAAAAAAAAAAATTTTTTTTTTTAAAAAGGGAATTGTTTTGGGTTCCAAAAAATTTTTTTTTCCCCCAAAAAAAAAACCAAACCCCAAAAAAAATTTAACAAAAAAAAAAAGGGGTTTTTTGGGAAAAAATTTTTTTTAAAAAAAAAAAATTTTAAACCAAACCACCCCAAAAATTTTAAAAAAAACAAAAAAAAAACCGGGAAAAAAATTGGCCCCCAAAAAAAAATTTTTTAAAAAAAAAAAAAAAAAAAAAATTAAAAAAAAACCCCCCCGGGGGGGGGTTTTTAAAAAACCCCAAATTAAAAATTTTAAATTTTTTTTTTGGGGGGAAAACCCCCTTTTTTTTTTTTTTTTTCCTTTTTTTTTCCCTTTAGCACATGACCGCTTGTGCACAAGAGTGTGTGTGTGCATGTGTAGTCGAATATACAAGGATAAGAACAAGGGAGGTTGTCGTTTGAAATTTAAATGTATGGTGTTATTAAATGACGCCAAAAGGAGTTATAACTCCTTATTTTAAACCCTTTTGATTACAGCCACGAATTTCCATTCAACACCCCTCTTTTGTACTTATAAATACATATTAAAATGATGTATTCAGGTTAGATGATTTATGAAAACAATTACGTTTGAGAATTTCTCTCAATTTCGGTTCTTCATTGAACTTTCCTTGGCATTTCAGACTTAGTTTGTTGTGTCAAATTTTCTTGATACTTCGGGTTCCTAGATCGCTATCTAGAGGGTCCAAGTCCTTTTGACGTTGAACAGATTCGATTCGGGTTTGCTCAATAGATTGTGCAGTTCTTTCGAGTTTAACGTTAATCTATTCCAACGATTACTTTTGCCATTGTTGAACACTCAAGTTGCTGCCTTGGCCGATTCATGACGCGTTCAACTTCACCGATTGAATTTCTTTTTGTTTTAAATGCCAACAACTTCATTTTCCTTCCATTTTCGTTCTTTTGTTTTACCCATATTTTACCATGATTATTTCTTTAATTCCTTGATGTTTTCTTGTTGCAGGAACGTGCTTACAATATTCCTAGATCCGTAACATACGAAGATAGTCTGTTTCGTTAGGCTACATCGTATCAACAAACATTAAACTTAAATAAATGAACTAAAACATATATGCAATAATTATTCCAGCAACTAGTTTAATTAAAGAAGCATAATTTAAAAAACTTAATTTATGCATCAATAAATAATCCTAGGAACTAGATCAATTAAGAACAACACTTATTAAATAAAGTTCAACAAAAATACTTATTAATTAAAACTAAGATGAGTTGAATAAATGTCCAAGAACTCATTTATTAAACTAAGATGCTAAAATGCATGGTTTTGAAATGCAAATTTAACTAACATGAAAGTTACATAATTAAACTAACTTGACTTAATTTAATGATGCAAACTTAACTAACATGAAAGTTACATAATGCATGACTTTATTAAATGCAGAACACATATTAATGATGTGCAAACTATGACATAATTAAAAACACAAACTAAAATAACTAAAAATTAATGAATCAAAGTCCTTTTTTTTCAGCAGCCAAATTGACAAACTAAAATTAAAAACTTCATTTTGCACTTGGGCCCCTCGAGTTTGGACCAATCTCGGTAGCATCGAGTTGTGTTGTAACATGATGCGATCGGGATCGCATCAGGCTTAGAGGGTCGGCTTCAAATGGGTTACAAGGGATAACGTCAGGTGTAGGGTAGGCTAAACAAAGAAAAAAAATCAAAGTATGTGTGGCATTTTTTTGGGGGGTAGAAGAAATGGTAGAATGAATGGATGTTCGGAAGTAACAAGAAATAATAACAAAATAATACTCAAAAAGACTTTTCACTTTTTTTTACTTGATTTTTTTTGCTCACTTCTTTATTTTTTTGATTTTTTTTACTTCGTACCTTTTTTTCAATTTCCTTTTTTTTCAACTACAATAGATGAAATACAAAAAAAAATTACAACTTAAATTTTTTTTCGATTTTTTTTACGAACCTACTCCGGGCTTAACACGAACGTCGGCACTCCTCGTTTTGCAAGCTCTGATACCAAATGATGCGATCCAGCTCGGTTGATTGAGTCGATTCACATAGATGCCCGATCGTCGACGAGGAGTTTCGTACCAAGGGATGGTTTGTTTGTAATCAGCTAAAAATATGAAGTAAAGTGATGGATATAAGTTCACAAAGGGGTAAGTAGGATATGGATAGGTTTGACAACAAGGGGATTGAGAAAGATTGCTAATTTCTTTGGCTCGGTTTAAGGATAAAATAATAAAGATAAAATATAAGATATTCGGTGGGGATGGATAAGTGAGCTTAAACACCAGAAACGATTCAACACTAAAAAGTGTCACCCCGGTTTCTATTTGGTTAAGGTGGATTTACGGAATTGTAGAAGGGTTGAACGCTACACCAACACAAGGTGATAAGTTCAAAAGAGAACGATAGATGCCACTAGCACGCTAGATAAGTCAGATCGAAACTCATACGAATTTAGAGAGGAGAAAACTCACTCTTTGAACAAAGTTCATTCAAATGATCAAAAGTAAAAAAAAAGTCCTTTTTACATGTTTGAACTCGAAATTTATAGCCAAATAAGGGCTGGCCGAATGGACAAAACACTTGGCTGAAATTCCATCTCTAAATTCACTTAATTAAGCTAAAAATTCTAAGTTGCTTCCTGATGCATTCGGGAGGTCAAATTCAGCTTCTAGATGCCTTGAAATTCGGCTGGAGTAAATTGGAGGCCATGGTTGCTGAATGGTGCATGTAAAGTCGGCCGAGGGAGTGAAGCTTGGCCTTAATTGCGGCTCCTTGATCAGCTAAACAGTTTGGACTTCTTAAAATTCAGCTTGGGTTCTCCAACCGTTTCTATGTGTGAACTAAAAGAAATGATCAGGCCTTGTGTGTGAACACACGAAATTGAAAGGCCTCAGTGTGTGAAGGGAACATTTCGGCTAGTGGAGCTTTAAAGATGCCTCGGTGAGCTGAACAATCAGCTTGGAATGGTGCAACTCCAGCATCCTCTTTTAATGCCGCCCAAGTCCCATGCAAACATTAACTCGGCAGCTTGGAAAGGTGCAACAGCAGCCACTCTTTTTAATGCCGTCCATGTACAATTAAATTCAGCTGGACACCATTTAAGACATCACTAAATTCGGCAGCTCCTTTATTGCACCCACACATGATCTTCTTTAATGTTCTACCTTGCCATTAAGTAAGCCGAATTTAATGACCTGCAGAGAACAATTAAATTCGGTCAATGCATATTAATAACCTGCTCATTAAATTTGTTCTTTAAATTTCGGCTGGGCTAAGACATATTTAATATTCTGCAGCAGTTTAGGACGCATTAAACAACAGCAGCAAAAACACATTAAGTAGCAGCATTAAATTCGTCCAGACATATTTATAACATGTAGTAGCAACATTAACTACGAAAAAACATATTAATTTAACATTTAGACACACAATTAATTCGGCCAGACACATTAAATAGGCTTAAGACAAATTAAAACATGCATTAAAACATATTTAACATGGAAATTAATATGTCCAGATTTTTAAACAAATTTATTAACTTTAAACTAATTTAACTAATATAGCAACTTATTTATTCTAGCAAAATAAAATGCAAACTTAATTAAATAAATTGCATTCTAGCTCAATGAGCTAGAATCCACCCGAAGCCTCGCTTGTGGGCTGAGCCAAGGATGTTTCCAGGGCGGGGTCATATCACGGCCACTCCTTAATTGCCTTGACTTTGTCCTCATCGACATGAATACCTTGATCAAAGAAGTGCTTTACAAAATCTGAATACTGATATGACCCGGTCTCGTGGATGAATTCTGAGTCGTGTTTGTTGCCCGATCGTCCTAACGATGAAGTTTCATTCGTCTTGAATCAAAGAGTTATATTTGTTCAATGAAGGTGTTAATGGTTCATTTAAGGTTAAAAGGAAATGGTTGGTAGGTATTTCGGCTAAGAAAGAAAGAAATCAAATATTAAAGGTATGGAATTTTCGGTTTAAGGTGAAATGGAAAGAAAGGCTTAAAAACAAGAATGAACCAACACTAAGGAAAATGTTGACCCGAATCTTATATGTCTTTAAAGTGGATGAAACGGATGTAAAAGGACCTCGACCCACTATCTATCAAAGATAGGAACCTCGGTATCAAATGAACGCCACACTTTGGGTTGAAAGTGATAAGTTCGATTTTTCAAAGAGCAAGGTTGACGCCACTAACTAATAGATAAGCCAACGAGTCTTTGGACGAAATTCAAGAGAAGAGTTCTCTCAACAAATTGACAGCATTTCATTAAGGTTCAAAAAAAGTCCTTTACAAATTGAATTTAACAACTATTTATAGACAAAGACTAGGCTAGCCGAATAGTCATATGAATGCTTAAGAATTAAGCAAATGAATTTCTTTAATGTGCTTAACTAAATTCGGCTGAATGGAGCTCCAATGGTCATCTTCTAGAATGATCAATGGATTTGGAAACTTGGAGAAGTGCATGGCAGCAGCTAGGTTCGGTTAATGGTCTTGAACAAGCTCAATTAATTGGCAACCTTTGCTGAAAAGTGATCATCAATTAAAAGAAGTAATGAGCAGCCATCAAGGTGTGAAAACTCAGCTTTGAAGGGTCTTGGAATGTGAACACATGGAACCGAATAGCCAAAATGAATCCAGCAATGTGAAAAAAATTAAAAGTCGGCTGAATGGTCAACTTGGGAGTAGAAAACAATAGCTTCTTTGGCCGAATGGACACCTAGGAAGCTTCAATCAGCAGCCAATTTAATTTGCCAAACATGCATGTACCGTCCATTGCATGTACCTGAAATTAAATACATGTAGCTAATTAATTAAATGAGAACACATTAAAATCAAGCAACAAACAGCAACAAATTAATCATCATAGATTTGGCTGCACCTTGACACATTAAAGATGTAATATAACTAGACAAATTAATTAACTAAGTATTAAATTCAGCTAAACAAGACAAATTAAATTGATGTCTGAATTTAAGTCGAAATAATTAGGAACAAGACACATTAAAATTATGTAATAACATAAAACATATTAATTTAGAATTTCAGCCTAATTTAATTCATGTGCATGCTGTAACTAACTAAACTAATTTATTTAAAGACAAATTAAATTAATTCCAGCAACTAAGAACGCATAGTCTCAAATTTTGAAATTGAGCTCAAATGAGCTGAAATGAGTTCATGGAGCTGGAAATGAGCTAATTGGAGCTCAATGAAATGGAAATGAGCTAATTTAGCTCGCATGCAATTGCAAACAAGGCTGAGAGAGCTGGTCTGAAAGTATGCCCGGGGCATGGTCATATCATCCCCTCCCTCTTTTAAGCGATTTGTCCCCAAATCAGGCCACTTGCTTGCGAAGAAACTTCTATTAACAAAGGCCCCTTGGTTGTTGAATTTGACAAACTTATGCCCAGCAACCTGAAATTCATGAATAGAATAAAAATAGCACCGGTTAGTTACTTGCCCTCCCTCTTTAGGGCAAAGCCGTTTCAGGGTGTCACCTACACAATAAAGAGAATTATGAATGACACAATGAACTAAAAACTTGCAAACTCTTTCCAAATTTTCAATCACAATTGGAACAAATAAGCTATTGTCGAATTCAAGAATATAGATAAGCCTTATCTTTCCAAATGGATTTTCCAATTTCATCAATGACCTAGACATGGGAAATAATTCTTCGAATATGAACAGTTCATTCAAATAAACACATATCCCACACCGCACTTGATGAAAAGGATTCAAACACTCATGATTCAAACAATTAAATTGATTTATCACACCTTCTCCATGCAAAGTCTCATCCAATGAAGAAAGTGATTTTAAAGAGTAACCACAAGTCAACAATAAATCATTTGAGCCCATATGTGGGACAAGTATTAGTCGGCCCAAACAAACAAGATCACTAAATCGAATCAAGTTTTGCACATTTAAACTTAACAATGGCCAACAACCTTTCACTTCTTCATCAAACTCATCATAATCACGAATGTCATCACTTCTTGGACAAAACAGAGATGTTTTTAGTTTTTCAGAAACCAAACCTTGTTTATCCTTGAAACTATGGATTTGGAAATTGGTGTTACCGTTTTCTCGCAAGATGAACCTTCTCTCCTCAGGAATATAATGTAATCGAAGTTGCTTGGTGGAGTTAACCTGAAAAGAAAAGTCATGAAAATATCGATTAAATAAAACACTTTTCTTTTTCTCATCCATTGATCCTTCACTTTCTTTTTCATTGCTCTTGTTTTTCTCATAATCTCGATTCTTTTCTCTCAATCTCTCTTCTTTCTTTTCTTTTGAATCATTTTTCTTTCCTTTTTCACTCTCTCTCAATTTCTTTTTCTGTTCTTTCAAATTCTCCAAAGATTGCTTTATTCGTTGTTGATCTTCCATCACTTGTTGTGGAGACAATGGGGCCAAAGTGATATTTTTGCCTTTGTGCTTGAACGAATATTGGTTAGAAAACCCATCGTTCTTGACTCGCCGATCAAATTGCCACGGCCTCCCAAGCAGTAAATGGCCCGCATGCATGGGCACAACGTCGCACAAAATCTCGTCTTGGTACTTTCCAATTGAAAAGGGAATCAAGGCTTGTTTGGTTACCTTAAGTTCGACTCCTTCATTGAGCCATTGCATCTTATAAGGACTTGGATGCTTAAAAGTTGCCAAAGCAAGTTTTTCCACCATAAGTGTACTTGCGACATTCGTGCAACTTCCACCGTCGATTATAACGCTACAAACCTTTCCATGAACATAACAACGGGTATGAAACAAATTCTCGTGTTGCGGTTCACCTATAGAGCTTTGAGCACTAAGACTTCTTTTAACAACGAGCATTTCGCCTTCAACGGCAAACTCTATCTCATCTTCGTTATCGGAAGGATTGTTAATCTCTTCTTCATTCTTGTCTATTTCCTCCTCCGATTCTATTTCACCATTGGATCTCACAAACATATTGCTCCGATTAGGGCATTGGCTAGCAATGTGCCCCCTCCCTAAACATTTGAAACATTTGATATCCCTTGATCGGTTTGGAAAAGCTACTTCTTTGCCTTTACTAGTTTCGCCAAGGGGCTTGGTAAACTTTGCTGGCACCACTTGGTCCTTCGCGCGATTTGATAGATCTTCTTTGCCCGTGCCTTGGTTCCACCTTTGAGGATTGTTGGTGCTAGGAAAGGTTCGGCTAGAACTTTTTCTTTTCAATTGCTTTTCAACTTTGATAGCAACATGCACCATATCAACAATATCAACGTAGTGTTGAAGCTCCACCACATTGGCTATGTCACGATTAAGTCCGGCTAAGAATTGAGCCATGGTTGCTTCGCGATCTTCTTCCACGTTCGCACATATCATGGCAATCTCCATTTCTTTGAAGTAGTCCTCCACACTTCGATTTCCTTGCATAAGATTCTCCATCTCCTACGCATTACGGCTTTCATTTCGGCCCAAGATGAGATTGGCCGCTCCTCGTTCCTTCTTCGACTCGTTGTGAGTTGATCCCACCATATCATTGCGTAATCGGAGAACTCGATTGCTGCCAATTTCACCTTTTTGCTCTCCGAGTAGTTGTGACACTCGAAGACCATCTCGATTTTTCTCTCCCATTCTAGATAAGCTTCCGGATCAGATTTCCCATGAAAGGGAGGAATGGATAGCTTAATACTTTTTAAATCATCATCAAATTGGCCTCGATCTCTAGGACCCCTATTCCTTTGACCTCGTCGTCTCTCGCTTTGATTCGACACTTGGTCACTTTCCACCTCGCTTGGCTCGTAGGGATCTTGGTCACCTTCCACGAAAGGTCTTGCTCTCCCTCGCTCCCTTCTCGGTCCTTGAGGGGTTCCTTCTCGTGTTGGTCCTCCTTCCACTCGATCGAGTCTCTCATTAATAGATTCAAGTTCACTTCGAAGCATTCGTTGGAATTCCCTTAAGAGGGCTTGATACGAGTCACAGAGGCCCAACCCAAGTTCTTGAAAGCAAGGCCCAATAAGAGGATTCCAAGCCCAACCAAGAAGTCAAACCATACTTAGTTGAAAATCAGGCCAAATTGTCAAAGTGGCCCAAGTTGTAAAGTTTTATTTTTATTTATTTATTTATTTATTTTAAATTTTTATGTAAATATTCAGTCCAAGAGTCCCAAATAAAAGACCCTTGGCCGAATTTCTATATTAAAATAATTAGGAGTTTTTTTTATTTTAGTTTTCTAATTAGATTAGGACTAGTTATAAGGCCTATTTAAAGGCATGGCTGGCCACCTTGTAAATAACTTCTCAATTATATCAAAAATATCAGATTTGTTTAAGTGCAGAATTCTCTTTGAGTTTTTCTCCAAGAATTCTCTCTTGAGTTTTCTTTAGAAGTTGTTTTAACAATCTTTTGATTGTGGGAGCCATCTTCAACCTTCTTCTTGCCATTGATATTCTTTGGAGGGGAGATTAGAGCCGTTTGAAGGGAGTTGTGAGATCTTTCGGGATTTCAAGGCTTCTTAGGACTTATCTTTTAATTTCTTGCTGTCAATTCTTTCTTTATTTCTGCTTGTGCTGAATCTTTATCTAATTTATTTTCTGTTTTTATTGTGTTTTCAGCCTTTTTCTATCTTAAGGAATCAGCCCAAAAAATCCCCAATTTCTAGGGTTCTTCCATACTCTTTTTGGGTGAAATTAGATTGTCGAAATTTGGGGAAAACTATCTTGGTGTTCAATTGGGCAGAATCGCAACCTCCTTTAGGGTTTCAAAAACCCTTATTAATACTTATTTCTATTCTCAATTTGATTCTTTGCTGATTTGGGGATTTTATTTCAGATCTGGAAATTCAAAGTTCTAATCTTTTAATTTTCTGTTTCGTTTCAGATCTGATTGTTTAGGGTTTTCGTAGGAGTTTCCCGTGACTTGGCAACTCGATCTTGGTCCGCGCGCAAACCCCGTATCATTTGGTATCAAATTTTGGGCGTTTTAGGTGTTCTTGGTTGATTTCTAAACTAATATCTATTTTTTAAATTACAAACAGCAGTTTTACCCAGAAAAATTTTTGAAAAAAAATTCATTTGAGTGGGTAAACGTTTTCTGATTGATCTGAAATTTTACATACATATTTGTGGCACTGTTATTGAATATAAAAAAATATGTCCCGCAAAAAAATAAGTCAAAAAGTCAAAAAATCAAAAAAATACGAAATCCAATAAAAAATTAAAAAAATATTCAGCGGGTTGAATTTGGTGCCCAAATTTTCTAGATAAAAAATTCAATATTTGAAGACATTCCAAATTTAATTTCGTGATTTTTTGAGATCGGGAACACCTCGAACGAAGTTGTCAAGTTACTCCGCAATTTTTCGGGTTTTCTGTTTTCAACAATTTTTATTGATTCTTAGCTGTAGGTTTTCATTTGTTTGCTTTTTATTCTCCCTTTACAATATCTAACACCTTCTTGTTTCTTGTGTTAGTAGGATTTAAACGTGTGCACAATCCTTCCTCGGTGCAACACAAATCAATTGGTGTCTCGTCAGTTTTTGGCATCCTAGTGCAAATTAGGATTCTTTGGTAGTTTGGTTCACACTCTTTAATTGGTTGATATAAACTCCGATAAAGAACTCACAAGATTGAATTCTATCTCATTGAGAATTTGAATTTTTCTTTTTGAGTGATTAACGGTGAGGTTTGCTAATTTTTCTTTTTGAGTGTTGAGTGTTTGTTTTGCAGGTAGTCCAAAAAAAATAATAATAATAAGATGCTCCGCCGCACCCTTAACATCCAAATGGGAGACGATTGTGATAACCAAATGACCAATATTTTCCATTCTAGGTGTTTTATAAAAGGTAACTTATGTTCACTTATGATTGATAGTGGGAGTTGTTCAAATGTAGTTAGCAGTTATTTGGTGGATTCCTTAAAGTTATCTTGTATCGAGCACCCTAAGCCGTATCACCTTCAGTGGCTTAATGAATGCTCAGAAGTTAAGGTTACAAAACAGTCCTTGATCACTTTTAAGCTCGGGAATTACGAGGATGAGGTATGGTGTGATGTGGTCCCAATGCATGTGGCACACTTGCTCCTTGGACTGCCTTGGCAATTTGATCGTGATGTTACACACCAAGGCAAGCTCAATAGATACTCTCTTGTGTTTAAAGGCCGAAAATTCACTCTTGCTCCTTTAAATCCCAATGATGTATATAAAGATCAATTAAAATGATGAAATTTTGTGAGGGGTGAGGAGAAAGGAAAAATAAAAAGACAGAGAGAAAAGAGGCTAGTAGTGAAAAAGTCAAAATTTAAATGGCCCAAAGGTGAGTGAATCCAAGTGGCAAAACTAGAGAGAAAAATTGATTGGAACAAAAAAGATGTGCGGAGAGCCCTACTCAATAAACAACCTTGTATCCTTGTGAGGTTTAGGCAAAACTATTTATCTCTACCTAACATTAATGGATATTTGCCTAGTGTGTTTCAATGTCTTTTGCAGGATTATGTGGATGTTTTTAGTGAGTCCCCTAAAGGTTTACCACCTTTACGTGGGATAGAACACTTCCATTGGCCACATATGAAGAAGGATGTCGAAAAGGTATGTTCTAAGTGCATCAAATGTAAACAAACAAAATCTAAGGTAATGCCTCATGGCCTTTACACTCCTTTGCCGATTCCTACTTCACCATGGGTAGACTTATCCATGGATTTTATTCTAGGATTGCCACGAACTAAGAAAGGAAGCGTGAGTTGTTATTATCTTGATTTGCCTTGTGTAAAATCTGCGAATTTGTGCAAATCTATTTTGGTGAATAAAAAAAGTTTTGAATGTAAGTTGGTACGTATGCGAAAACCCTCATGGTTTAACTTGATTGGTTAATGAAATCTTTGTTACACTTCGGCATGACTAATCAAAATCAAGTTTTTAAACCTGGAATCTATTTTGGTATATTTTGTTGGAAAATCAAGCATCATCTATTGTGTGCAAATACTTTCTATTGTTTTGATACTTGGTTTTTGAATAAGGTAACGAAATTTGCCAAATTTGTTTTCAATTTATATTCGTGCCTTAAACAGTTTCTGTGGCTATACATGAAGTTTGAGTTGCATTTGACAAATGTTAACTCAACAACGGAGTTTCGACTACACTATGCACCCGATGAGCGAAGGTTTGTATTAAATGGAAAAGGTAAAATCGACCCTTATGTGATCAAGGGTCAAACATAAGTGAAGGACGAAGAGGTCCTAGGAACCGAGGTAATCGGAATCAAAGACGCATGGATGACGACTTAAGGAATATTAAACTTTCTATTCCGTCTTTTCAAGGAAAGTCTGATCCGGAAGCCTATTTGGAATGGGAAAAGAAGATTGAATTGGTCTTTGATTATCACAATTATTCTGAGATCAACAAGGTGAAGTTGGCGACCATAGAGTTCTCCGATTACGCCATGATTTGGTGGGATCAACTCACTATAAGCCGAAGAAGGAATGGGGAAAGGCCAATATCCACTTGGGCCGAGATGAAGGCCGTGATGCGACGACATTTCATTCCCTCCTACTACCATCGGAAACTGATGTGAGCTTGCCTACGAACCAAATAGAGAACGAACAAGAAGCCATCAAGCTGCCCATTGGTCCAATAACGCGAGCTAGAGCTAAACGATTCAAAGATGCTATTTTAGCAATGGTGGAACGGGTTGAGGAAAATGATAGCAAGGAGTTTAAAAACGAGCTGAACATATTCAACTTCTTTGAAGCTGAATTTCGTTCTAGCTAATTAATTTGATGCTGGAATTTAGACCATTTAAATAAACATTTAAATAAGTTTCATTACAGCTTTTAAATATGTCTTAATTAATTTAAGTGTTTAATATGTCTTGATTTAGTTAAATTAAAGATGTCTTGATGTCATTTAGTTTGTCTAAATTATTACATGTTTTAAATTTGTCTAGCCGAATTTATGTGTTATGATTTGTTAATATTTAAGTTGTCTCAATGTTATTTAGGATGTTCACATTATATTTTAATTTAGTTCAGATGAATTTGCTTGAAATTAATTAAGTTCATGTTTATTTTAGGTGCAAATTAATTTGGAGATGAATTGGGCGATTCATGCATGGAGATTCAATGAATTTGAAGATGCATGTGCAGCTGAATTAATGCATTAAAAGCTGATTAATTTTGGTGTTCTTCAAGGCAACTATTCGGCCAAGAGTGATCAAGCTTTTCATCCTTTCAAGCTTGGCCGATTCTCTTCCCAAGGGCGTATAAAAGCTGTTCACACTATGTCTATTCGGTTCAGCCATGTTCACACTTCAAGGCTCTTCAAAACCGTCCATTCACACTTCTAAATGGCTGTTCAAGTTGCCAACTAATGCTAGTAATTTTTCATCAATAGTTGCTTCATGAATGACCTCATTAAACTCCATTGGCCGAATGTAGCTGCTGCCATTTTTCCAAGTCCATTGAAAGCTCTTCCTTGGTCTCTATTCAGCCGAACCTTGATGCAAGCATATACATGAATTTAAGCTGAATTTTGTTCAATTTTGCTTAGAAATTAAGTCTAGAATATGTCCATTCGGCTACTAGACATTAGACTATAAATAGCTGCTCAATTTCTTGTAAAAGGACTTTTGACAAATTTCTGAATGAAATATCATTTTAGTGAGGCAATTCACTCTCTTTATTCTCCAAAGCTCAAATTGACTTATCTTCAACAAGTGGCGTCAATCTGACTTTGTTCCGAACTTATCACCATTGGTGTGGCGTTCTTCATACCGTAGGTTCCTATTTTGCTAAATAGAGGGTCTCGGTTTTATCCCAAATCCTTTCTTTCTTTGAAACCTTAAGCCCTGGGTCCTTATTTGCTAATAAGGGTTTGACTTGTTTTCATTGAAATATCCAGCAAACAACACTCCATCAAACTCCCTTGTTTCCCCAAAGCCATTTAATTTTAAACACCAAGACTTGAATTTATTTTAAAGCCGACACTACCTAATTTCGATCGGGAAATATTACGACTCGTTATTTCATACGAAACGAGCTCGTATCGAGAACTCATCAAAACTTTAAAATCTCACTCAAGGTTCAAGGAGTGTTGAGGATTATTTCAAAGAGATGGAGATTACGATGATCCGTGCCAATGTCCAAGAAGATCGTGAAGCAACGATGGCACGTTTCCTTGCAGGTCTCAATCAAGACAGCGCCAACGTTGTGGAATTGCAACATTACATCGAGATCGTGGACATGGTACATATGGCCATTAAGGTAGAGAAGCAAATTAAACGAAAGGGAACCGCTCGGAGCTATCCTACCCCAAGCACAACTAGATGGGGGCAAAGCTCGAGTAAAACTAATCCTCCAAGTCGTGCCAAGGAGCCAATGGTGCCTGCCAAAGCAAACAAACCTATGGGCGATACGAGCAAAGGTAAGGCAACCGATTCATTTTCTAATCGTTCAAGGATATTAAGTGTTTTAAGTGCCTTGGAAGAGGCCATATTACGAGTCAATGTCCCAACCGCAACATCATGGTGGTTCGAGCAAATGGAGAAATAGAATCGGAGGAAGAAGAACTTGAAGATGAGCCCGAAAATGTTTCTGATAATGAAGAAGAAGTGGAACACGCCCTTGATGGAGAACTCCTAGTAGTCAAAAGGAGCCTAAGTATCCAAAGCATCGACGATGAACAACAACGAGAGAACATCTTTCATACTCGTTGCCAAGTACAAGGAAAGCTTTGTCTTGTCATCATCGATGGAGGAAGTTGTACTGACGTGGCGAGCACTCTAATGGTGGAAAAATTAAATCTACCGACCACCAAGCATCCAACTCCGTACAAACTTCAATGGCTCAACGATGGAGGAGAGCTAAAGGTGACAAAGCAAGTTCTAGTTTCCTTCTCCATTGGAAAATATTCGATGAAGTACTATGCGATGTTGTTCTAATGCACGGGTCATTTGTAATTGGGTCGTCCATGGCAATTCGATCGTCGAGTCATGCACGATGGTTACTCAAATCGATATTCTTTCAAGCATATGGGAAGAAATGTAACCTTAGCCCCATTGACGCCAAAGCAAGTTTATGAGGATCAACTTAAGTTGAAAATTTCCGTAGATCAAATGAGAGAAAAAGAAAAGAGCGAAAATACAAAAGAAAAGAAAATGAAAAAAGAAAGAAAATTCAAAAAAGAGAATGAAAAGAAAGCAAGAAAAGAAAAGATGAAAAAGAAAATTGAGTGAAAAATTGAATGTATTTGCAAAAGCAAGTGATGTTCGAAAAGCATTTTTGGCAAGACAACCGATCCTTGTACTTATGTATAAGGAAAATTTGTTTAATACTAACGACTTATCCAGAGATCCCCCTTCTTCTGTTTTGACTCTCTTGCAGGATTTCAAAGATGTTTTTCCGGATGAAGTGCCAAGTGGGTTGCCACCACTTCGTGGGATCGAGCACCAAATCGATTTTGTTCTCGGAGTCGTTCTTCCGAATCGGCTGACATACCGAACCAACCCCGAAGAGACCAAAGAGCTTCAACGTCAATTCAACGAACTCATGGAAAAGGGCTTTATACGAAGAGACCAAAGCGCCGTATCGGTCTTGTTGGTGCCAAAGAAGGATGGAACGTGGCGCATGTGTGTCGATTGCCGCGCTGTGAATAAAATCACTATTAAGTATAAGCATCCCATACCACGTTTAGATGATATGCTCGATGAGTTAAGTGGCACCAAGTTGTTCTCAAAAATTGACCTCAAAAGCGGATACCATCAGATTCGAATGCGCGAAGGTGACGAGTGGAAAACCGCTTTTGAAACGAAACATGGTTTGTATGAATGGTTGGTAATGCCATTCGGCTTAACCAACGCCCCTAGTACTTTTATGAGACTTATGAACTATGTTTTACGAAATTTCATCGGTAAGTTTTGCGTTGTGTACTTCAATGATATTCTTATATATAGTAAATCATTGGATGAGCATGTAATTCATTTGCGAACTATTTTAGAAGTACTTAGAAAAGAGACTTTGTACGCTAATCTTAAGAAGTGTACATTTTGTTCTAACAAAGTTGTTTTCTTAGGATTCGTGGTTAGCTCGGAGGGCCTCAAAGTAGATAGCGACAAGATTAAGGTGATTCAGAATGGCGAGACCGACGAGCATAAGCCAAGTGCGAAGCTTCCATGGCTTGGCAAGTTTCTATAGGCGTTTTGTGCCTAATTTTAGCATCGCTAGCGCACCGCTGACAAGCACCATCAAGAAGAACTCAACATTTCATTGGGGCGAAGAACAAGAAAATTCTTTTAACATTATTAAAGATTGTCTTACTAAAGCTCCCTTGTTAGCATTGCCTAATTTTTCTAAGACATTTGAAATTGAGTGTGATGCCTCAGGTGTAGGAATAGGTGCCGTGCTAACTCCAGATGGAAGACCGATCGCTTACTTTAGCGAAAAGTTGAATGGAGCCATGCTGAATTATCCCGTCTATGACAAGGAGATGTATGCACTCATTCGTGCTCTCGAGACTTGGCAGCACTATTTGTGGCCAAAGGAGTTCGTGATCCATTCGGATCATGAAGCGTTAAAGCATATTAAAGGTCAGCACAAACTAAACAAACGCCATGCTAAGTGGGTAGAGTATTTGGAATCATTTCCCTATGTCATAAAATATAAAAAGAGGTAAGGAAAATATCGTGGCTGACGCTCTTTCAAGAAGGTATACACTTTTATCGTATTTGGATTCTAAATTGCTTGGTTTTGCAATGTTGAAAGATCTATATGCTACTGATGATGATTTTGGAGAAATGTTTGTTGCGTGTGAAAATGTTGCTATTGATAAGTTTTATAGGTATGATGGTTTCCTTTTTAGAGAAGGAAAATTGTGTGTGCCGCGGAGTTCCATACGAGATTTATTAGTACATGAGGCGCATAGCGGAGGCCTCATGGCCATTTCGGTGTTGGAAAAACCTTAGCAACTCTCCAAGAGCATTTCTATTGGCCGAAAATAAAAAGGGACGTTGAGCGAATTTGTGCGTGATGTGTGACGTGCAAGAAGGCCAAATCCAAAATTCAAGTGCACGGGCTGTATACGCCACTCCCTATACCCGACGCACCTTGGGAAGACATTTCCATGGACTTTGTCCTTGGATTGCCAAGAACCAAAACAGGGAAGGACTCTATTTTTGTTGTTGTTGATCGCTTCTCAAAAATGTCTCATTTTGTTTCTTGTTCAAAAACTGATGATGCCGTTCACATTGCTAATCTTTTCTTTAAGGAAATTGTTCGTTTGCATGGCATCCCGAGGACGATTGTTTCTGATCGAGACACAAAGTTTTTGAGTCACTTTTGGAGGTCATTGTTGGGAAAGCTCAGAACTAAGTTGCTGTTTTCAACCACTTGCCACCCCCAAACGGATGGCCAAACGAAAGTGGTCAACCGAGTGTTATCAACCTTATTGAGGGCCCTTATACGAAAAAATATCAAGTCGTGGGAAGAGTGTTTACTGCATATTGAGTTTGCGTATAATCGATCCGTTCATTCGTAACTGATGTGAGCTTGCCTACAAACCAAGTGGAGAACGAACAAGAAGCCATCAAGCTACCCATTGGTCCAATAACACGAGCTAGAGCTAAACGATTCAAAGATGCTATTTTAGCAATGGTGGAACGGGTTGAGGAAAATGATAGCAAGGAGTTTAAAAATGAGCTGAACATATTCAACTTCTTTGAAGCTGAATTTAGTTCTAGCTAATTAATTTGCTGCTGGAATTTTAGACCATTTAAATAAGCATTTAATTAAGTCTTACTACAGCTTATAAATATGTTTTTATTTAGTACAAGTGTTTAATATGTTACTAAATGTGTCTAGATGTCATTTAATTGGTCTAAACATAAGACATGCTTTAATTGTGGCTAGCCAAATTAATATGTCTTGTTTAGTTTAATTTAATTTGTTCTAATGTTAATTAGTATGTTCATATTATATTCAGCTGAATTGGGATAAATTAATGAAGTTCATTTGTTTTGTTTAGGTTCAGCCGAATGTGAGGATGCATGGGGAAGGTTGGCCGAATGTGGAATGCATTAAACAAGATGCATGAATGATTGATTCAATGCACCTAGCGATACATGCATGAACCACATTAAAAAGGGTGTGCTGATTTTTGGAGTTCTTTAGGTGACCATTCGGCAAAAAGAGATGATTTTTCATTCTTCAAAGCTGCTATTTATTTCTTTCACATTGCTGGAAATCTTTTGGCTATTCGGTTCATGGTGTTCACACTCTAAGACTCTTCAAAGCTTTGCTTTCACACTCCAAATGGCTGCTCATGTTCCTATTAATTGCTGGTCATTTTTCAACCAAAAGATGCAACTTAAATGAGTCTATTTATGCTCATTGACCGAACCTAGCCCATTCATGAACATCCAAGATGTTCAAGGTTCATTTGCCCATCTAGAAGATGACCATTGAAGCTCTCATTCATCCGAACCTACCCTGGACTCTATTCATGAAATTAAAGCTGAATTTTAGTTCATTGATTAAGTCTTGAACTTGTCCATTCGGCTACTACTAGTACAGACTATAAATAGTTGTTGAATTTCTTGTAAAAGGACTTTTTGCCAAATTTCTGAATGAAATATAATTTTAGTGAGAAATTCACTCTCTTTATTCTTCAAAGCTCAATTGACTTATCTTTACGAGTGGCATCAATCGACTTTGTTTGAACTTATCACCCATGGTGTGGTGTTCACAAATATACCAAGGTTCCTATTTTGCTAAATAGAGGTCTCGATTTTATCTACCATCCTTTTCTTTTCTTTGAAACCTTTAAGCCCGGGTCCTTATTTGTTAATAAGGGTTCGTTCTTGTTTCATTAGAAACCATTTTATTCCCATTTTGCGTCCTAAGCCATTTAAAACCATTATAACTCATCTTATTGAATTTGAACTAAATCGACACTACCTAAATTCGATCGGGAACATAATACGACTCATCACATCATCCGAAACGAGCTCGTATCAGTAACTAAACACTCTCCTTTTGAAATCGTTTATGGATTTAATCCGTTAACTCCTTTAGATTTAGTATCTTTATCTAACGATCAACTTATTCATGTAGATGTTAAATAGAAGGCCGAGTATGTAAAGGAGTTACATAGGAAAGTTTGAGCTAATATTGAAGCAAGGACCGAAAGTTATGCTCGGAAGGCGAACAAGGGTCGTAAAAGGGTTATATTCGAACCTGGTGATTAGGTTTGGATTCACATGAGAAAGGAACGTTTTCCCTCCCAACGAAGGTCAAAGCTACTACCGTGTGGTGACGGACCTTTTCAAGTCTTGGAACGAATTAACGAGAACTCCTATCGACTTGATCTACCAGGTGAGTATAATATAAGTGCAAGTTTTAATGTCTCTGACTTATCCCCTTTTGATGCAGATTCTGAATTGAGGGCAAATCGCTTTGAAGAGCGGGAGGATGATACTGCCACGCCTCAAGTCCTACCTAGCTCGAACAAGGAGCCTCTGAGTTGCCCTAAGGCCCCATCACTCGATCCCGAGCCAAACAATTTAAGGAGGCTGTTTTACCTTAGTAGATAAAGTTTGGGGCGAGATTTTGGTTGGACACATTGATGAAGCTTGGACCAACTCGATGAGCCTTCCGTGCACTTTGTTACGAGTTGAATTAAGCTCCATTTCAGCTCAATGAGCTTGGATCAGCTCAATTTCAGTTCAATTAATTTTTGTTGTTTAATTGGTCTTAAATCTAGACGAACTTAATTATGCATGATTAATTGTGTTTCTTACATGTTATTAAGTCAATTTAATTTCCTACAGCTTATAAATATTTCTTATTACATGTTTTTAAGTTGTCTTGTCCAAACCGAATTAATTAGCTTTAGCTTAATTAATTGTGTTTGTCTTAAATTATAAGGATTTAAGTTGTCTAGATTATGTTTTAATATGATTCAGTTGAATATAGATTTAACTAAATTCATTTGTTCATGTTGTGTAGGTTGGCCGAATGTGGATGGAAGCATTTAAGCTAGGTGCATGCACAATAGATTCAATGAATGTGGTGATACATGCATGAAGAATGTTCAGCTGATTTTAAATGATTCAAGAACCAGATAATGCAGTTCACACATGAAGTTCACACTCTTGGCTTTTCGGTTTGGAATGTTCACACTTGAGGACTTTTTGAAATCGAGTGTTCACACTTCATGTGGCCGTTCAAATCCCTCTTAATGGCTGGTCACTTTTCAACAAAAGTTACAATTTAAATGAGCTCATTTATGTACATTGACCGAACCTAACTCCTCCATGCACCATTCAAAGTTGACCAAGGTTCAATATGAATTCTAGAAGCTTGCCAAGTTCAAATTAATCTAGCTAGTTCATTTAAGTGGTACAATTGCTTAATCTTTAAGGATTGTAAGAGACCATTCGGCTAGCTTAGGAGCTTATTATAAATACCTGAATTTTTTACTTTGTAAAGGACTTTTGACACTTTTTTTAACGAATTGCTGCCGAATTTGTGAGGCCTTTTCTCTCAAATTTCGTTCGAGACCCGTAAGACTTATCTAGCTACTAGTGGCGTCTTTCCGAGTCTTTTATTGAACTTATCACTCCCTAAACCCGAGTGTGGCGTTCACCCTTGATACCTTTGGTTCATACTTTCCAAAGTATCGGGTCAAGGTCCTTATCAACCATTTCCAACTCATTTAGGTCCTATAAGTTTCGGGTCGACACTTCTCTTTAGTGTTGGTTGACCTTTTTGAACCATTACCATTCCGTACCAAATCCCTTTCCATTTCGTACCAATTTCCAAATACCAATTCATACCAAAACCAAATACCAATTCTTAATTGACTCTAAACTGAACTCGACTCTTCTAATTCATACCATTTCGACTTAAACCAAATCCACATCCATCTTTGCACAAACTTACTTTACTTCTTTGAACTCAATTATATTCTATTTTCTTCTTTCTAATTATACTTCTTCATTTACGATTGGGAACTAAATGACTCAGACTCAAATACTAAACCGAGGTCATATCAATTATTGACTTTTTAAGGGAAATTCGGCCAAGGCCTTTAATGGGCCTCTTGGGCTGAATTTTTACATAGGAATTAATTTATAAAGTCTAAATTTAAACTAAGTATTTAAAGAATTAAAACTTAACAAATTGGGCCACTTTGACAATTTGGCCTGATTTTCAACTAAGTCTCATTTAACTTTTTGGATTGGGCTTGGAACATCTTATTGGGCCTTGCCTTCAAGAACTTGGGCTTGTAGTCCGTTTCCTACCGAAATTGGTTCGTTGATGCTCGTAATAGAGATCCAATGTGCCTTAGCTGCAAGATTCAGTTTCTTGGACCAAGACTTCCAAGATTTGAAATCTTGATTTCTTGATTCTTGAAATCGCTCCAAACAGCAAACTTGGACCAAGATTCGGTTTCTTGATTTTCTTGAAAATAAGAAAGTGAATCTTGATTTTCTTTTTCCTTCGTGTACACATCTAAGGCCTTGCTAATAAATTCTTGAATGGTTCCATTTAGTTTTGAACGCATTTGTCTGGCCTTTAACCTCGTTATTGGGCCTTGTGGTAATTTGAGCCCATCATGTTCTGAGCTTGAATTGGGCCTTTGTGACTCGTATCAAAGTGTTTCGATTCTTGGTTTATTCTTTGTTGTTTTAGAGTTTTTATTTTAGATCCGGAAATTCTAAGATTTGATCTTTCTAATTCGTTTTAGATCCAAGTGTTTAGCATTCTTCATAGGAGTTTCCGTGACTTGACAACTCGATCTTGGTCTGCGTAACCCTCTATCACAAGCATTATACTTATCTCTAAAATCGGGATCATCGAATATAATTCTCTAATATATGCAAATCCAATCAACGTGAATCAAGGTAACTCAAAAGGGTATATCTACGTGATAATGCATCAACAACGACATTGTCTTTTCCCTTTTCGTAACGAATGACATAAGGAAAAGATTCCAAAATTCAACCCATTTAGCATGCCGTTTATTTAATTTATGTGACCGATGTCTGCAAAGCCTCATGGTCAGTGTGGATGACAAACTCCTTAGGCAACAAATAATGCTGCCATATCTCCAGTGCCCATACCAGTGTGTACATTTCCTTGTCATAGACAGGATAATTCAATGTTGCTCCGCTAAGTTTCTCACTGAAATATGCAACAGGCATCTTTTCCTGTGACAAAATAGCACCTATACCTACTCCAGAAGCATCACATTCAATTTCAAACATTTTATCAAAAATTTAATGAACAGCCTTGTATCCTTGTGAGGTTTAGGCAAAATCATTTATCTCTATCTAACATTAATGAAAATTTGCCTAGTGTGTTTCAATGTTTTTTGCAGGATTATGAGGATGTTTTTAGTGAGGCCCTTAAAGGTTTACCACCTTTGCGTGGGATAGAACACTTCCATTGGCCACATATGAAAGATAACTTCCAACTTCAATACCTTTTCGATGAAAGATGCTTTCATACGATCAACATACGCAAAGATGAAATCACACTAAATGAGCCCGAAGGTAAGTGAGGTAAGGAAATTTTATCAACCGAGTCTCGTGCAGATTGGAAAATTATTGATAAAACTTTTGGTGACTTAATTCTTAAAATATCCCCTCATTTTGATCCGATTAATTGTTATTCTTTGATTGTGGTTGATAAAGTCATTACGAAAGGAAGCGTGAGTTGTTATTCTCTTGATTTGCCTTGTGTAAAATCCGCAAATTTGTGTAAATCTGTTTTGGTGAATAAGGTAACGAAATTTGCCAAATTTGTTTTCAATTTATATTCGTGCCTTAAACAGTTTAGGTGGTTGTACATGAAGTTTTAGTTCCATTTGACAAAGGTTAACTCAACAACAGAGCTTCGACTATACTATGCCCCCGATGAACGAAGGTTTCTATTAAATGGAAAAGGTAAAATCGACCCTTCTTCTTTGCTTATAAATATTCGAGGACGAATCTTTTTGAGGAAGGGGGGAATGATACAAGTCACAAAGGCCTTAGATGCGTACACAAAAGAAAGAGAAAATCAAGATTCACTTTCTTGTTTTTAAGAAAATCAAGAAATCGAATCTTGGAAATCTTGGTCCAATTTTGCTGTTTGGAGTGATTTCAAGAATCAAGAAAATCAAGATTTCAAATCTTGGAAATCTTGGTCCAAGAAACCGAATCTTGCAGTCAAAGCGCATTGGATCTCCGTTCGAGCATCAACGAGCCAATTTCGAAGAGATGGACTACAAGCCCAAGTTCTTGAAGGCAAGGCCTAATAAGAGGATTCCAAGCCCAACCAAGAAGTCAAACCATACTTAGTTGAAAATCAGGCCAAATTGTTAAAGTGGCCTAATTTGTAAAAAATTTAATTGTTTAATTTAATTTTTAGACTTTAGGAGTATTTTATGTAAAAATTCGGCCCAAGCAGCCCATTAGAATGCCTTGGCCGAATTTCCCTCTTAAATTTGTTAATTAGGTTTTTTTTAAGTTTTCCTAATGAGATTAGGAAATAGTTATAAGGCCTATTTATAGGCATGGCCGGCCACCCTTGTTACACACATTACAATTGCATTGAAAATTCCAGATTTGTTTTGAGTGAAAATTCTCTTTGAGTTCTTCAAGAATTTTCTCTTGAGTTTTCTTTAGTAGTAGTTTTAACAATCTTTTTGATTGTGGGAGCCATCTTAAGCCTTCTTCTTGCCATTGATCTTCATTGGAGGAGAGGTTAGAGCCGTTTGAAGGGAGTTGTGAAATCTTTCGGGATTTCAAGGCTTCTTAGGACTTTATCTTTCTTTTCATGTTGTTCGCTTTGTTTTAATTTTTCTACTTGTGTCGTTTTCTTTATCTAACTTATTTCAATTCTTTTATTGTGTTTCCTGCCAACTTCAACCTTAAAGAAATCGATCAGCACTCTTCTTGGCAGCAAGAAAACGTTCTTCAATCATCCTTTTCCTTTGATCTTGCCGTCCAAACAACCTATCCTCATTCTATTTCAATTTTTGGGTTGTTGTGATCTGTTGCATTTTAATTTTCTGTTTCGTGTTCAATTGATAGATTCGACATATTGGAGTCTTCTTTGGGGTTCAATTATGTGTTCTTGATTCTCAAGAATCCTTATTAATACTTATTTCGAGTCTCAATTTGATTCTTTGCTGATTTGGGGATTTTATTTCAGATCTGGAAATTCAAAGATCTAATCTTTTATTTTTTTCCGTTTCGTTTCAGATCTGATTGTTTTGAACTTTCATAGGAGTTTCTCGTGACTTGACAACTCGATCTTGGTCCGCGCAAAACCCTTTATCAGTTGCTCCTTTAAATCCCAATGATGTATATAAAGATCAATTAAAATGATGAAATTTTGTGAGGGGTGAGAGAAAGGACAAATAAAAAGACAGAGATAAAAGAGGCTAGTAGTGAAAAAGTCAAATTTTAAATGGCCCAAAGGTGAGTGAATCCGCAAGTGGTAAAACTAGAGAGAAATTTTGATTGCAACAAAAAAGATGTGCGGAGAGCCCTACTCAATATATAGCCTTGTATCCTTGTGAGGTTTAGGCAAAACTATTTATCTCTATCTAACATTAATGGATATTTGCCTAGTGTGTTTCAATGTCTTTTGCAGGATTATGTGGATGTTTTTAGTGAGGCCCCTAATGGTTTACCACCTTTAGGTGGGATAGAACACTTCTATTGGCCACATATGAAGAAGGATGTCGAAAAGTATGTTCTAAGTGCATCGCATGTAAACAAGCAAAATCTAAGGTAATGCCTCACGGCCTTTACACTCCTTTGCTGATTTCTACTTCACCATGGGTAGACTTATCCATGGATTTTATTCTAGGATTGCCACGAACTAAGAAAGGAAGTGTGAGTTGTTATTCTCTTGATTTGCCTTGTGTAAAATTCGCGAATTTATGCAAATCTATTTTGGTGAATAAAAAAAGTTTTGAATGTATGTTGGTATGTATGCGAAAATCCTCATGGTTTAACTTGATTGGTTTAATGAAATCTTTGTTACACTTCGGCATGACTAATTAAAATCAAGTTTTTAAACCCGGAATGATGTGCGCACGCTCACACCAACAAAGCAAACTGATCCGGAGGTCTTACCTTATTACTCGATCTAAGGCAAAGAAATTCAAGGAAGCCTTGTTCCTTACTTGTGCTACGATTCCAGATTTATTCGATCATGTTCATGCCTTAGAACATAGGCTTTATAACATGTTGCATGCTGATATGTGACGTATTTAGGTTCTACTATGTATTATGTGTGTATTTAAGTATGTTTTGGTATTGATTTGATGTTGTTTGTGTTTTAATGAATAAGATTGCAAGTGTTTACAGCTTGTATTAGTGTAGAAACTAAGCTCTATAATGTGTTACATACTGAAGTGTAACATTTGCATTAGTTCCATTGAGTATATAAGTGTGTTTGCATTATGTTTACAGCTTGTTAATAAGTTTTCAATAAGTTTTCATTACTTTAATGCATGTTTGTTTTATTTACCATAAGAAAACGTAATGGACAGCAGCTTAAGATCTCATTTCTAGCTCGGTTGAAGCTCAAACAATAATATACAGCAGCTTAAGACCTCATTTCTAGCTCGGTTGAAGCTCAAATATGTGCATGCAGCTCATCTCAGCTCGAAATAGATCTAAAAGATTATTTCCAGCTCATTTCAGCTCAGTACATTTCTAGCTAGCTCAAACTCAGCTCCACCAGCTCAACTCCAGCTGACGAGTCCAGAAGCAGCTGAAACGTGTCCTATGCATTTGTGGCAGCCCATGTGGCGTCCAAACATGTGAGGAGCACATGACCGCTAGTGCACAAGAGTGTGTGTGTGCATGTGTAGCCGAATATACAAGGATAAGAACAAGAGAGGTTGTCGTTTGAAATTTAAATGTATGGCTGCTATTAAAATGACGCCAAAAGGAGTTATAACTTCTTATTTTAAACCCCTTTGATTACAGCCACGAATTTCCATTCAACACCCCTCTTTTGTACTTATAAATACATATTAAAATGATGTATTCAGGTTAGATGATTTATGAAAACAATTACTGATATTAGCTCGCCCATGAAGATAGGTGCCGAATCCATGGAGTTGCCTTTGGGACCAATCACTCGAGCACGTGCCAAGAAGTTCCAAGATGCCGTAGCAAGCTATATTGCTCGATTGTGGAATGATGGGTTGATTGCACCTAAAACGCCCAGCTCAACTAGCTTGATTCGCACCATCCTACAAGCTGATTTTAGCTCGTGTCAGCTTAATTCAGCTCAATTTGACACTTAATTAGTTCAAGGAGCTGATTAAATTTATTTTCAATAAATTTAATTAGTTGTGTTAGTTTAGAATCAAAGTGTCTAAAGCTTTCGTAGGATTTTCCCGTGACTTGACAACTCGATCTTGGTCCACGCACAACCCTCTATCATTTGGTATCAGATTTTGGGCGTGTTGGGTGTTCTTGGTTGATTTCTAAACTAATTTCCAGCAAACAACAATTTTTACCCAGAAAAATTTTTGGAAAAAAATTCATTTGAGTGGGTAAACGTTGTCCGATTGGTCTAAAATTTTATATACATATTTTTGGCACTGTGATAGAATATAAAAAATATTTCCCACAAAAAAATCAGAATAAAAAGTCAAAAAAATAGAAAAATATGAAATCAAATAAAAATTAAAAAAATATTCAGTGGGTTGAGTTTAGTGCCGAAGATTTCCAGATAAAATATACAATATTTAAGGACATTCGAGTTTAAATTTTGTGATTTTTGGAGATTGGGAACACCTCAAACGAAGTTTGTCAAGTTACTCCCAGCTTTTTGGGTTTTGGGTATCGATAATTTTATTGATTATTAGTCAGTAGGATTTCATTTGTTTTGCTTTTATTATTTCTTTATACTATCTAACACCTTCTTGTTTCTTGTGTTAGTAGGATTTAAAAGTGTGCACAATTCTTCCTCGATGCAACACAAATCAATTGGTGTCTCGTCACTTTTTTGGATTCCTAGTGCAATTAGGATAATTTGGTAGTTATGGTTCTTACACTTTCTAATTGATTGATATAAACTCTACGAACTAGAAATCACAAGTAATTCTTCATATGCCCCAAGGAACTTGTCCACTGAGAATCAATTTCGAAAAGGTGATCATTTTTCGTATGCAAGTCATTCCGTACATACCCAACGAGAGTCTTTTCATTTTGATTCATTTGTAACATCTCTATCTTGTAATGAAAGGAAGACAGAAAAAGAAATCAAAAAGGAAAAAGAGAATGAAAAAGAGAAAAAAGAGATTGAGAGTGAAAAGGAAATAGACAAGAGAATTGAAAAAGAAATTGAAGAAAAAGAAAAATGAGTTAGAAAAGAAACAAAAGAAAAAGAAGAGGAAAGGGTAGTGAGGAATGTTTCCACTAACCAAGATATTAATTTTTCTTGTGTTGCTACTTTTCAGGTTCTCGAAAGACCGAAAGATAACTTTCAACTTCAATACCTCTCAAATGAAAGACGCTTTCATACGATCAACATATGCAAAGATGAAATCACACTACATGAGCCCGAAGGTAAGCGAGGTAAGGAAATTTTAGCAACCGAGTCCCGTGCAGATTTGAAAATTATTGATAAAACTTTTGGTGACTTAGTTCTTAAAAGATCCCCTCCTTTTGATCTGATTAATTGTTATTCTTTGATTGTGGTTGATAAACTCATTCTGAAAGGAAGCGTGAGTTGTTATTCTTTTGATTTGCCAAGTGTAAAATCCGCGAATTTGTGCAAATCTATTTTGGTGAATAAAAAAAGTTTTGAATATATGTTGGTATGTATGCAAAAATCCTCATGGTTTAACTTGATTGGTTTAATGAAATCTTTGTTACACTTTGGCATGACTAATCAAAATCAAGTTTTTAAACCCGGAATCTATTTTGGTATATTTTGTTGGAAAATCAAGCATCATCTATTGTGTGCAAATACTTTCTATTGTTTTGATACTTGGTTTTGAATAAGGTAACGAAATTTGCCAAATTTGTTTTCAACTTTTATTCGTGCCTTAAACAGTTTACGTGGTTGTACATGACGTTTGAGTTCCATTTGACAAAGGTTAACTCAGCAATGGAGCTTTGACTACACTATGCCCCTGATGAGCGAAGGTTTGTATTAAATGGAAAAGATAAAATTGACCATTATTCTTCTTCTTATAAAGGTAAGATGCTTGAAACTTTTGAAACACTTTTGTACTCCTCGGATAGTGACAAAGATCGTGTTGATGATTTAATTTTTGTAAAACACTTAGATCGAAACGTGTTTGACTGTCCTATTTTATTTATTGATGATCTATCTGCTTTGATGGTTGATAAAAAGATTCTTGTTTTTGATAATGCATGTGTGAGTGAATCTATAGACCGTCGATTAATGCATGGTATGATTGTGCAACTCTGTGAACCGTGTGAAACTTTTCAAATACCTACTTGTGATGATTACGTTTACCATTTGATTTATTACTCGCGATTTATTCATGGTTTGTGGAAACAATTTGAGATGATTGAATGCCTTAAAACATGTCCATCTTTGTTTGGATATTTGACGAGACATTGGCGAGTAAATTAGATTGTTTACATGGTAATCTGAATTTGTCCATTCGCATCGTTATACTTGTTTTGTTATGCTTATGATTGGACTACAAGTTCTACTTTCAATGTGGTTGACTTATCTCCATTTCATTTTTCAGATTTGAGGACGAATCTTTTTGAGGAAGGGAATGATCTGAGTCATAAAGGCCTTAGATGCGTATCTGAAGGAAAAGAAAATCAAGATTCACTTGTTTTCAAGAAAATCAGGAAACCGAATCTTGGTCCAATTTTGCCGTTTTGAGCGATTTCAAGAATCAAGAAAATTAAGATTTCAAATCTTGTAAATCTTGGTCCAAGAAACCGAATCTTGCAACTAAGGCACATTGGATCTCAGTTACGAGCATTAACAAGCCAATTTCGGGAGAGAATGGATTACAAGCCCAAGTTCTTAAAGACAAGGCCCAATAAGATGTTCCAAGCCCAATCCGAAATTTAAATCGATTTAGTTGAAAATCGGGCCAAATTGTCAAAGTGGCCCAATTTGTTAAGTTTTAATTCTTTAAATACTTAGTTTAAATTTTAGACTTCATAAATTAATTTCTATGTAAACATTCAGTCAAGAGGCCCATTAAATAGCCTTGGCCAAATTTTCCTTTAATTAAAATTAGGGTTTTTTGTTTTTAGTTTTTCCTAATAAGGTTAGGAAAGTAATAGAGGCCTATATATGTAAGGCTTGGCTGGCCACACTGATTACATTTGATTCACAAATTCCTCTTTTCTTGCCGCCCAAACCCTAGATCTAATTCAATTTGATTTTGTGATCTCTTGAGTTTGATTTGATTCATTTTGTGTTATTCTTTTGATTCGGCTCTTGGGAGTCTCTCTTGAATTCAATTTCATGTTATTGGCTTCAAAGAATAGCTATTCACAAGTGTTTTTGGTTTCTTGGTTGATCCTTTATTGTTTTGGAGTTCGTATCACTTCGAAACTCACGACAAAACCTAAAAACACAATTTTGTTAGTACAAAATGAACACTTTTTAAAATTGGCATAGAGTACCTCTTGTCGCAACTTTTCTAAAATCTTTCGCAAATGTTGAACGTGTTCTTCCAATGACTTGCTGTATATCAAGATATCTTCAAAATATACTACACAAAATTTTCCAATATAAGCACGCAACACATGATTCATTAATCGCATAAAAGTACTAGGAGTGTTTGTAAGACCAAATGGCATTACCAACCATTCATACAAATCGTGTTTGGTCTTAAAGCGATCTTCCATTCATCGCCTTCTCGCATTCAGATTTGATGATATCCACTCCAAAGATCAATTTTCGTAAATATTTTGGCACCACTTAACTCGTCAAGCATATCATCGAGTCAAGGAATAGGATGTGATCTGAACTCGTCTCATGATGTTTTGAGTCGTATGTGTTGCCCAATCGTGAATTGAGTAAGGATGGATTCGTTTCAGTTTTAAAATGAAACAAAATAGAGATAATGGCTTCAAACAAAGGTAATAAACAAAATAAAGAGGAAACAATAACAAATTAATTGGCTAAGACCAAAATGAACCAACATTAACGAATTGTTGACCGAATCTCAAAATGGTCTTTAGGTGTTTTTGGTTAAAGGAAACAAGAAAGGAACCTTGACCCACTATCAACTATGATAGGAACCAAAGGTATATTGAGCACACCAAAGGTGATAAGTTCACAACAAAGAATAGATGGACACCACAAGCTATGCTTGATAAGTCAAATCAATTCGAAAGAACAAAGAGAATTGGATAGCTCACAATTCAAATATTTCATCTATATTCAGTGAAAAGTTCCTCCTCTCTATGGTGATTACATCTATTTATAATGCTAGAACAAGGTAATCGAATGGTCAAAAACATCCACTTAATGTGCCATAAAAAGCGATGTCTTTTCTTATTCTTTGAACCAAATAACTCCTTCCATAAAATCACTTTAATTCAATTGATTTGAATGTCTTTAATGGCTTAGAAAATGACTCTTGAGTTGTCCTTGGCTAGTTGAATAGTCACCATCTCTTAACTTGCTCCTTAATGACATTCAAAGGCTTGATTAATTTCTCTTATTCTTTTTTACGGATCTTTCACGTCTTTTCGTCCGCACCTAGACCGTATGCAATTTTTTTCAAATTTTTTTTCTTTTCGATTTTTTTCTTGATTTTTTTCGAAACTACAATTTACGTACCTAAATTAACCACTCGATACCAACGATACGAACTCGTTTCGTATGAAATAACGAGTCGTATTATGTTCCCGATCAAATTTAGGTAGTGTCGATTTAGTTCGAATTCAATAAGATGAGTTATATTGGTTTTAAATGATTTAGGAAGCAAAATGGGGATAAATGGTTTCTAATGAAACAAGAACGAACCCTTATTAGCAAATAAGGACCCGGGCTTAAAGGTTTCAAAGAAAAAGGAAAGAAATGGTAGATAAAATCGAGACCCTCTATTTAGCAAAATAGGAACCTTCAGTATAGTTGGAACGCCACACCTTATGGTGATAAGTTCAAAAACAAAGTCAGATTGACGCCACTCGTAAAGATAAGTCAATTGAGCTTTGAAGAATAAAGAGAGTGAATTGCCTCACTAAAATGATATTTCATTCAGAAATTCGTCAAAAGTCCTTTTACAAGAAATTGAGCAACTATTTATAGTCTAATGTCTAGTAGCCAAATGGACATATTCTAGACTTAATTTCTAAGCAAAAATTGAACAAAAATTCAGCTTAAATTCATGTATATGCTTGCATCAAGGTTCGGCTGAATAGAGACCAAGGAAGAGCTTTCAATGGACTTGGAAAAATGGCAGCAGCTACATTCGGCCAATGGAGTTTAATGAGGTCATTCATGAAGCAACTATTGATGAAAAATTACCAGCATTAATTGGCAACTTGAACAGCCATTTAGAAGTGTGAATGGACGGTTTTGAAGAGCCTTGAAGTGTGAACATGGCTGAACCGAATAGACATAGTGTGAACAGCTTTTATACGCCCTTGGGAAGAGAATCGGCCAAGCTTGAAAGGATGAAAAGCTTGATCACTCTTGGCCGAATAGTTGCCTTGAAGAACACCAAAATTAATCAGCTTTTAATGCATTAATTCAGCTGCACATGCATCTTCAAATTCATTGAATCTCCATGCATTAATCTGCCCAATTCATCTCCAAATTCGGCTGCACCTAAAAATAAACATGAACTTAATTAATTTCAAGCAAATTCATCTGAACTAAATTAAAATATAATGTGAACATCCTAAATAACATTGAGACAACTTAAATATTAACAAATCATAACACATAAATTCGGCTGGACAAATTTAAAACATGTAATAATTTAGACAAACTAAATGACATCAAGACATCTTTAATTTAACTAAATCAAGACATATTAAACACTTAAATTAATTAAGACATATTTAAAAGCTGTAATGAAACTTATTTAAATGTTTATTTAAATGGTCTAAATTCCAGCATCAAATTAATTAGCTAGAACGAAATTCAGCTTCAAAGAAGTTGAATATGTTCAGCTCGTTTTTAAACTCCTTGCTATCATTTTCCTCAACCCGTTCCACCATTGCTAAAATAGCATCTTTGAATCGTTTAGCTCTAGCTCGCGTTATTGGACCAATGGGCAGCTTGATGGCTTCTTGTTCGTTCTCCATTTGGTTCGTAGGCAAGCTCACATCACTAGATCAATTAAGAACAACACTTATTAAATAAAGGTCAACAAAAACACTTATTAATTAAAACTAAGATGAGTTGAATAAATGTCCAGCAACTCATTTATTAAACTAAGATGCTAAAATGCATGGTTTTGAAATGCAAATTTAACTAACATGAAAGTTACATAATTAAACTAACTTGACTTAATTTAATGATGCAAACTTAACTAACATGAAAGTTACATAATGCATGACTTTATTAAATGCAGAACGCAAATTAATGATGTGCAAACTATGACATAATTAAAAACACAAACTAAAATGACTAAAAATTAATGAATCAAAGTCCTTTTTTTCCAGCAGCCAAATTGACAAACTAAAATTAAAAACTTCATTTTGCACTTGGGCCCCTCGAGTTTGGACCAATCTCGGTAGCATCGAGTTGTGTCGTAACATGATCCGACCGGGATCGCATCATACCCTCCCTCTTGAAAACGATTTGTCCTCAAATCGGGCCACTTGCTCAAGAAAAAGTTTTCAAGATCATGACCCCCTTTGTTCATGATCCGGATAGAATTATTTTCAAAATTCTGAGAACCACAAATGGCTTGGCAAGAAAGAAGGTCATTTGCATGCCATCCCTCTTTAGGAGGGTACTACCTAACATCGTCACCTACAAAACAATAAAACAAATTAGTGACACAATGAAGGTTAAACACAAAAGAACTTTCCGGATTTTAGTCACAACTTGAACAAATAAACTCAAAAGAACAACACATGAATCAATCACCGGATCAAAAAGCGAAATTGGTTTTACCTTTTTCTTCGATGGAAACAAACCTGATTCACAAGGTATTTGAAGATTATAGTTTTGAAAAATAGAATTCGATGGTCCAAATCCCTTGAACAATGATATGGAACAGCATTCACCGGGATGAAAGACAAAGTTTTTGTTCACCATTTCAATTTGACCAGAAAATTTTGTGGCTAGTAACTTATGAAGGACTTGAAGCACATTAAAGTTAAAATCATGCAACACATGTTCGAATCCATTAAGCGACAATATACAACAACCTCCGAATCAAAATTTGATTTTGACTTGGCAAACCAACGAAATTCACATGTTTGGTTTTCGAACTAAATAAAGATAAAACTTGAAGCAAATAGAAGGGTCAACACATTGATTCAAAATACAATTTTGATACTCACCTTCGCAGCGTCAACTTAGGAATCTGAGCTCGGGTTTAAAAACATGGTTTTGATCGGTCGTTCAATAACGTAACAAAAACTTCACTTTCACCAAGACATCACACATGCCAAATAAAGAAGATGTAGGCAAAAATAAATTCAAACAATCAAATCTCTCAAATCTCATGCAAATATACGAAGATCTCACACTAAGAGTTAAAAAATTTTCATTACCATCACGATCAAACAGATTGAGCGTTTCACATGAAAGCTCTTTATCAAACATGATCACATTTTGTATTTGTGGATTTAATCGAACAACATCAAAAGATTTTTCAACACAAAACTTATTGAGTGAACAACTCTTCATGCCTCCACTTAAAACGAATTTATCAACCACAAATAGCGAGTAACAATTAACCAAATCAAAATAAGGAGATCTTTTTAAAACTAAATTATCGAAAATTTTATCAACAACTTTCAAACCTGATTGCCATGATTCATTGACTAAAAACTCCTTACCTTGCTTACCTTTAAGCGCTTGAACCTTTAAGCACTCACATTGTATTCTCCCGGCAAGTCTAACTTGTAGGCGTTGTCATTCACTTTCTCCAACACCGAAAAGGACCATCACCACGTGGTAACGACTTGGACCGCCTCTAGGTGGAAATCGTTCCTTTGAAATGAACCCAAACCCAATCTCCCACATCAAAGGTGACTCGCTTTACGCCCTTGTTTGCTTACTTTGTATCTTGTTGAGTCCTTCGTTCGAGGTTCTCCTTAACTTTGTTGATGCAATTTCTTCACGTATTCGCTTTTGCTTTACTCCCCTGTTCATCACATTCTGCGGCAAAGGCAACATATCTAGAGGCGTAATAGGATTAAAGCCATAAACAACCTCAAAAGGTGACATCTTAGTAGCAGAATGTACAGCATGGTTATAAGCGAATTCAACGTGTGGCAAACAATCTTCCCAAGTTTTGATGTTCTTTTTAATGATGGATCGAAGTAAAGTAGATAAAACTCTGTTAACAACCTCAGTTTGCCCATCAGTCTGGGGATGACAAGTAGTAGAAAACATAAGTTTCGTACCTAGTTTGCTCCAAAGAGTCCTCCAAAAATGACTCAAAAACTTCACATCCCTGTCAGAAACAATCGACCTAGGAATACCATGTAATCGTACAACATCTTTAAAGAACAAGTTAGCCACATTAACAAAGATCATCGGTCTTATGGCATGAAATGAAATGTGCCATCTTGAGAATCTATCAACCACAACAAATATACTATCCCGACTGTTCTAGTTAGAGGTAATCCCAAAATAAAGTCCATGTGGTAAAACCTTGATTTTGCTTTCTTACATGTCACACAACGTTCACGATGGCGTTCAACATCCGGCGCATCTTAGGCGGAAAAGATGCTCTTTTAAGGTGTGTAACGTTTAGTGACCCCAAAATGACCCATCAATCCACCTTCATGTGCTTCACGGATCGGTATATCACGCATTGAACCACGTGGAATGCATATCCTGTTTTCTTTGAAAAGATATCCATCATGCTGTAGAATTTTCCATCGCACCTTTCTCACAAGCATTATACTTATCGCAAAAATCATGATCATCGAGTATAACTCTCGAATATATGCAAATCCAATCAAATGTGAATCAAGATAACTCAATAGTACATATCTGCGTGATAATGCATCAAGAACGACATTATCTTTCCTTTTTGTATCGAATGACATAAGGAAAAGATTCTAAGAATTCAACCCATTTAGCATGTCGTTTGTTCAATTTATCTTTGACTGTGATATATCGTAAAGCCTCGTGGTCGATGTGGATCACAAACTCCTTAGGCAACAAGTAATCTTGCCATGTCTCCAATGCCCGAATCGGTGCATACATCTCTTTATCATAAACCGGATAATTCAATGTTGCTCCACTCGGTTTCTCGCTAAAATATGCAACGGGCCTCTTTTCACGTATTAAAGCTGCGCTATACCAACTCCGAAGCATCACATTCAATTTCAAAAGTTTTATCAAAGTCGTAAGGCTAACAATGGTGCTTTTGTCAAACAATCCTTAATTTTCAGAAGGCATCTTCTTGTTCTTTACCCCACAAGAAGTGGAATTCTTTTAATAATTAGGTTAAGGTGCGGTAATAGAACTGAAGTTAGAACAAACCGTCGATAAAAACTAGCTAAACCATGAAATGATCTAACCTGAGTAATTGATGTCGGTCGTGGCCATTCCTGAATTGCCTTTATTTTCTCATGATCAACTTCAACACCCTGTGCACTCACAATGTAACCAAGAAATGTAAGTCTGTTAGTACAAAACACACATTTCTCTACGTTACCATACAATCTTTCTTTTCTCAAAGTCTGCAATACAGCTCTCAGATGTTCTACGTGATCCTGCAAAGTCTTGCTATAAACTAAAATGTCATCAAAGTACACAACACAAAACTTTCCAATAAAAGATCGCAGAACATGATTCATTAGTCGCATAAAAGTACTAGGTGCATTACTTAAACCAAAAGGCATCACTAACCACTCATACAAACCTAGCTTTGTTTTGAAGGCTGTCTTCCATTCGTCGCCTTCTCGCATGCGAATCGATGATATCCACTCTTCAAGTCAATTTTGGAGAAGATGACGGCTCATAAAGCTCGTCCAACATGTCATCAAGTCTAGGAATAGGATGACGATACTTAATTGTAATTTGATTCACACTCTACAATCTCGCACATCCTCCAAGACCCATCTTTCTTGGTACTAACAACACCGGAACATCCGTGGACTCGGACTTTCTCGAATATAACCCTTGTCCATCAATTCGCAACTTGCCTTTGAAGCTCTTTCGTCTCTTGAGGTTAGTATGATAAGTTGGTCGATTTGGAATGGTAGCACAGAGCGAAATCAATCTGGTGCTCAATGCCACGAAGAGGTGGTAATCCTTCGGTGTTTCTTTCGAAACACATCCTCAAACTCTTGCAAAAGGACACAATCGATGCAGGGAAAATCAGCGAGGAACTCACCAATAAACAATGATCTTTAAACATTAAAATAAACAAGGATTGGTGAGAGGAAAGACATTTCCTGATTTCTCGACTGCTTGCATATACACTCATCTTTTTCTTCTCCTTTGCAACTTCCTTACTCTTTTTCAAGCTTGTTTGATCTTCAATTACTTGACTCGGTGTCAAAGGAGCCAAAGTAATCTTCTTACCTGCATGCATAAAAGAGTATCGATTTGTAAAACCATCATGCATTGCCCTCTTGTCATACTGCCAAGGGCGCCCCAAAAGAAGGTGAGTAGCATCCATCGACACAACATCACAAAGGACCTCGTCCTTGTAGTTTCCAATTGAAAACGGTACAACCACTTGTTTCGTCACTTTAAGTTCTCCACCGTCATTCAACCACTGCAACTTGTACGGATTCGGATGCTTTGTCATCTTAAGACCTAATCTGTCAACCATCACTGAACTAGCAACATTAGTACAACTACCGCTATCAATAATCACAACACATACCTTATCTTGAACCTTGCATCGTGTGTGAAAGATAGTCTCACGTTGTTGCTCGTCTTGCACCTGTTGCACATTCAAACTACGTTTGACAACCATGATCTCCATAACTTGACCAGATTCAGCAACTTCTAGGTCATTCTCTTCATCTTCTTTAGTCGGGAGTTCATGTACATCTTCCTCAAAATCTGACTCGATCTCTCCATCTTCTCGCATCAACATAACCCTCCGATTAGGACACTGGCTAGCAACATGTCCTCTACCAAGGCACTTAAAGCACTGAATATCTCTTGATCGTTCTGGTGCCACCATTGGTTGTTTGCCACGTCCATTATCAGCAATGGGAGGCTTTGGTTTGCTGGATTCGCCTGGCTCTCGAATCCGTAATGGCGGTTAATGGTGCTTGTTTCTGGCGTTGTTAGGGGTGTATAAAGGATTCGAAAAAGATTTAAATGGAGTATTACCTCGAGTAGAAGCTTTTCTACGTTGTTGTCGCTCAATTTTGATCGCCATATGCACCATGTCATCCAACTCAACATAATGTTGCATTTCAACAATGTTTGCTATTTCAGAATTTAAACCTGCCAAAACCGAGCCATAGTCGCCTCACGGTCCTCAACTATGTTTGCACGCATCATGGACATCTCCATCTCCTTGAAATAGTCCTCAACGCTCTGTTGCCTGTTTCAAGGTTTGTAATTCTGAAATAAATCTCGATGAAAGTGAGAAGGAACAAATCGTCTCGCATGATACGCTTCATATCTTCCCATGTTCTCACTAGACCTTCACCGTACGTCGTCGACTAATCGATAATTGGTCCCACCATACCAAAGCATAGTCAACAAACTCCATAGTCGCTAGTCGAACTTTTTTGTTACGAGTAGTTATAACACTCAAAACGTGTTCAACCTTGCTTTCCCATGTCGATAAGCATCTGGATCTGAACGTCCACGAAAAGAAGGTATGGCAACTTTAATGTTAGAAATATTATCGTCAAGCTATGCGTCACAGTCGTTGATTCACCCTTGGTGAATGTTCAATGTCATTTTCATCATTATGTTCATTATGGATGATTGTGAACCACCCCTTCAATCTTGTCCAAGCGAGAGTGTATAGGCTCTAATGCATTTTCTAATAGGCGTTGCAAGGTGCGAGTAATAGCTTGCATTTGCAAATCGGTGGTTGATCTCCACCACGACTACGATCTTGATCCTGTCATCTAAAGCAACACACAAAATACGATAATGAGTTAAGTAAAACAAAAGTAAAAGTCCTCACACACTCTCAAAACCTCTCGGTTTTCACTCCAAAGAAGCATGCACTCTAAAATAGCACTCGGTAGCTGTGTTTCACTCGGGAGAATGCGTGAATGACTCTTTTGTCTCCCTTACATTCTCACAACGCTCAATGCCTTTTCCCTCACAATTTCTCGTGTTTTAGTTCTTTAAAGGACTAATCCAACATTTCAAAACTGTTATAATTGTGTTGGCTATAAGGAAAACACAGATTAGAGAGAAAAAAAATAAAAATAAACAAAGGAAAGGATAAGAAAAGAGTAAAAGGATAAGAAAATAAAATAAACAAAGGAAAAAGGATGGAATTTAAATAATTTAGTTTCTTCTGCAAAGAAGTGCTTTACAACGTTCCTAGCTCAGAACAAATAAGAATAGTTCGTTTGGTTGATATCCAAGCACTTCGCAATTACTGAGTACAAAACTAAACATTATTCAACATTTCAACATAACAAAACACACTTTTTTTCTTTCCCAAACTTGATAAATTTCAATTCCTCCTTTATTTTTTATTTTTTATTTTGAATCTGATTTTTCTTTCTCTTTTTGTTGTTGTTTTTTTGAATTTTTGAAACTGATATATATATATATTTGTTTTGAATTTCGAATTTTCTTGTTGGAGAAGAAAAGTACAATAATTCCAACTTGGCTCTGATACCAGATGATACGATGGAGCCTAACGAAACAGACTATCTTCGTATGTTACGGATCTAGGAATGTTGTAAGCACGTTCCTGCAGCAAGAAAACAGCAAGGAATTAAAGAAATAATCATGGTAAAATATGGGTAAAATAAAAGAACGAAAATGGAAGGAAAATGAAGTTGTTGGCGTTTAAAACAAAAAGAAATTCAATCGGTGAAGTTGAACGCGTCATGAAACGGCCAAGGCAGCAACTTCAGTGTTCAACAATGGCAAAAGTAATCGTTGGAATAGATTAACGTTAAACTCGAAAGAACTTGCACAATCTACTGAGCAAACCCGAATCGAATCATTCAACGTCAAAAGGACTTGGACCCTCTAGATAGCGATCTAGGAACCCAAGTATCAAGAAAATTTGACACAACAAACTAAGTCTGAAATGCCAAGGAAAGTTCAATGAAGAACCGAAATTGAGAGAAATTCTCAAACGTAATTGTTTTCATAAATCATCTAACCTAAATACATCATTGTAATATGTATTTATAAGTACAAAAGAGGGTGTTGAATGGAAATTCGTGGCTGTAATCAAAAGGGTTTAAAATAAGGAGTTATAACTCCTTTTGGCGTCATTTAATAATAGCCATACATTTAAATTTCAAACGACAACCTCCTTGTTCTTATCCTTGTATATTCGGCTACACATGCACACACACTCTTGTGCACAAGCGGTCATGTGCCCCTCACATGTTTGGATGCCTCATGGGCTGCCACAAATGCATAGGACACTTGCCCTTACATAGGACACATTTCATTTATACGGACTCGTCACCGGAGTTGAGTGGTGGAGCTGAGTTTGAGCTAGAAACAATCTTTCAGAACTATTTCGAGCTGAGATGAGCTGCATGCTCATATTTGAGCTTCAACCGAGCTAGAAATGATATCTTAAGCTGCTGTCCATTACGTTTCCTTATGGTAAACAAAACAAACATGCATTAAAGTAATGCAAACTTATTGAAAACTTATTAACAAGCTATAAACATAATGCAAACTTATTCATTAAAACACAAACAACATCCAATCAATACCAAAACATACTTAAATACACACATAATACATAGTAGAACCTAAATACTTCACATATCAGCATGCAACATGTTATAAAGCCTATGTTCTAAGGCATGAACATGATCGAATAAATCTGGAATCGTAGCACAAGTAAGGAACAAGGCTTCCCTGAATTTCTTTGCCCTAGATCGAGTAATAGGTCCTAATGGTAAGACCTCCGGATCAGTTTGCTTTGTTGGTGTGAGCGTGCGCACATCAGGTTCGAACGTGAAAAAAAATCAAAAAAAATTTCGAGTTGTAATTTAATTTTTTTTCCTTCCTTGTATTTACCTTACTATTGTATTGGAGTATCACAAAAAAAATCAAAATTCAAAAAAATTGGAAAAAAATTCGAAAAAAAGAAGTGAGCAAAAAAAAAGAGTAAAAAAAGAAGAAGTGAAAAGTCTTGCGAGTTTTATTTTCATCTCTTATTACTCCGATCATCAAGTATCCCTTCCTACCATTATTTATCCATCCCAACGCCACACTTTAAACCAATTTTTTCTTTGTTCACCTACCTTACACGACATTATCCCTTGTAACCCATTTTGAAACCGACCCTCAAGCAAAGAAATTAAGTCTACCGAGGGCAATTACGAATTTGTGAGACGAGGTCGAGTGGTAAAAGGCAAGAGAGCGTGAGTTCATTCGAGAGAATAAAAGCCAAATAAGAGTGAAACACGAGTGGTGTGCCATTTATTATTTTCTTTGCGAGAGAACTTGTGAGATTTTGTGATGAGGATTATTTTTCTCTCTAATTTATCTTTTGTTTGCTAACATTTTGTTGAAACATGTCCGAAGAATTTTCTGAATGTGAATTCCAAGTATGGAAGCGAGAAATGCAAAGGATAATACGATCTGAATTCCGACGAATACAAAAAGGAGAACTCCAAGTAATATCCGACAAAGATAAAGAAGATTTGACACCTGTTAACATTGACATCAAAATGAGTTCAAGTCTTCAACAATTGGAGAACGAACCGCAACATAAGAATCATTTCATACTCGATGCCGAGTCCACGATAAAATTTGTTGCATCATTGTTAATGGTGACATTAGTTCAAATGTGGCCAGCACTAGAATGGTGGAAAAACTTGGCTTACTCGTTACCAAGCATCCCCAACCTTATAAGCTACGGTGGTTTAACGACAAAGGTGAATTTGAAGTTACTCAACAAGTGCGTGTTGCATATTCCATCGGCAGATACGAAGACGAAGTCGTTTGTGATGTGGTACCTATTCAAGCTTGCCATTTGTTGATGGGAGCACCATGGCAATTGGATCACAAGGTCACTCACGATGAACGTACCAATAGGTATTCCTTCAAGCATCAAGGAAGGAAAATCACCTTAGCACCGCTCACACGGAACAAGTCCATGAGGACCAAATCAAATTGAAAATTTTGGTTGTAAAAGATTTTGAGCGAGAAAAGAATAAAGAAAATGAAATGAAAGAAATGAAAAGAAAAATATGAAAATGAGATTTCAAAAATAAAAGAGAGTGAAAAGCAAAAGAGATTGAAAAAGAAATTGAAAGAGAGCTTGAAAAGAAATCAGTGGAAAAGAAAAAGAGTTCGCAAAAGAAACGAGTGAAGAAAGCAAGCAAGAAAAAGTAAGGAAAATTTTGCTAACCCCTGTTTGAGTTTGCCTTTTGATTCTTCTTCGTTTCAGTTTGCAAAATTTCACCCAATTTGGTTCCAACTTCATTATCTTTCGACATACGACGTTTTCAATTAATTGAAAAGGTAAGTTGGATGTTGTGAATAATTTTCAAACTTTCAAGGTAAGTCGGTAAGAATCTTTTGGTCTTCATTCGATTGTGATTTGTTTTCTATCGATCAATTCGCCATTTTGTTGGTCTTAGAAAGCCCATTCAAACATTTGTTTTGTTGTTTAACCTTGGATCGAAATGTTGATTTTTCCTTGAAAGGAGTCTTGCAATGCTCTAATCATTATTTGTTTCCTACTAATTTCCATCACGATCAATTGCAAGATATCATTCTTCCAATGTTTCAAGGTAAGCAAGGTATGAATGTTGAAAATTTTAAGGCACCTCTGCCTTTTTCGATTGTTGGTGGACACATTGTTGATGATTTGGTCTTTAGAAAAAATCTAAACTTTGACGTGGCTACTTGTCATTCTTTGATTGATGATGATCCATTTGTTTTTTCTGATGATAAGAAGATTCTTGTTTTTGAAAAATATTATTTTCTTGATGGTATTGGTTGTTTATCTTTAACTAGCAATGGAATGCATGTTTTGGATGCTCGAGATGAAAGTCCGTATAAATTGTTCATTCTAACGATCTGTTGAAAAGGAATGGAAATGTATTGATGAGTATGGCATCAGCAAGATTTTGATGAAGAACGAATAAAACAGCACCAACAAAATATGGAATTGTGTGATCAAAAGTCGACATATCATCTGTTTGGTTGTGTTGATCATGTGAATTATCTAATTTGTGGTGTGAAATTTCCATGTTTTCGTAAATCTTTTCGAACAAAATTTAAAGGGTTTGCTTGTTTGAATTTGAGTATGCTAACACCCTCGTTGCCATTTGGATCGAGTAGTCAAAATCATTTGTTTAATCACGGGTTTGCTATTATGAATCATCCATGAAAGAAAGCAAGCATCGTAAATTTTGTTTGAATGAATGTGTAAACAATCTTTGTTTGTATGATGCTTTGTCTTTAAGTTTGAAAATGAGACATGTGAATCTTGTTGGTTTGTTAAGTCAAAATCAAAATTTTGTTTAGGAGGTTGTTCTCAACTGTGGTCTAAAAGATCCGAACATGTTTTGCATGATAATGATTTTGAGTTGCTTAGTGTTCTTTCTATGAAGTCTGTCATGAAATTGCCAAATCAAATTGAAATGGCAAGAGAAAATTTTGTTTTGACCCGAGATTATTATTCTTTGTTCTTGTTAAAAGGGCTTGGATTTTGTAATTCGACCTTGAGATTATGCCTTTCGATTGTTTTGTGATTTAGGTTTGTTTCTATTGAAAAAACGGTAAGAACAATTTCTATTTTGACCACAGTATCGGTTTATTTGTTGAATTGTGAATCAAATTTTGGAAAGTTCCTTTGTGCTTAACCTTCATCGTGTTACTAATTCGTTCTATTCTTTTATAGGTAACGATGTGAGGTGGTACCCTTCTAAAGAGGTAGGGTATGCGAATGAGCTTCTTTCGATCCAAGCCATTTGTGGCTATCAAAATCTTGAACGATTTTTCGCGAGCAAATGGCCCGATTTGGGGACAAATCGTTTTAAAGAGGGAGGGGATGATACGACCACGCCTCGGGCACACTTTTGGACCAGCTCCCTAAGCATTGTTTGCAAATCCATGCGAGCTGAATTAGTTCATTTGCTTCTCGTTGAGCTCTATTTAGCTCGTTTCCAGCTCACTTGAGCTCAAGTCAGCTCATTCGAAATGAGCTTATTTTTAGCTTTCTTTAGTTTGCATTTATTTTGCTGAAATAAACCATTTAATTTGTCTTTAGTTGAATTAGTTGTTTATTTTAAGTTAATTGATTTGTTAAAATCTGGACAAATAATTAATTAAGTTTTTTAATTATATCTAAATTAAATACTTAATTAATTATGATGTTGTAAATATGTCTGAATTTGTTAATATGTATGGCCGAATTTAATGTGCAAATTATTGAGTTCATATGCTGCTAATTTAATGTGTCTGAAATGCATTTAACTTGCTGATGTTATTTGCTGCAGGTTCATGACCGGATTGGTGCAATGTATGGGAGTGTGCATGCACAATTGAGGTTCAATGGATGGTATTTAAAGTAACACATGCAGTTGGGACGCTCATGCAAGAGGGAGTTGCTGAAAGTTCATGTATTTGAAGATTCATGGATCATATTTATGGGGGAAAGTACATGGGACGTTTCATGCATGATTCATGCATTTTCAAGATGACCATTCAAGTATTTTAGGCACATTAATGCCTCATTCAGCCAAGGGAGATGTAGGATCATTAAAGGGCTGCACATTCATGGAATTATGGAGATTCTTCAAGGCTAAGGATGCATGAATGCATCTAGTGAAGCAACATGATGATTCGGTCAATCCATGCATCATCTCCAGACATGAACCAAATTTTTAATGCTTCATTCATGCACATTCAGCAAATTAATTATTTCTTTCTAGAAATTTCTAGCATATTCATGGCTGAATTCTTAGCCATTAAGTTGCCCATTCGGCTAGCTTAGTCTTGGCCTATAAATAGCTTACTTGTTTATTGTAAAAGGTTACAGAATTTGATTATTGAAAACTTGATTGAGAGGTATCCTCCTATCCTATTTAAATCGAGTCTCGTTCGACTTATCTAGCTCGCTAGTGGCGTCAACCCGACTCCTTGAACTTATCACCATTCTGGTGTGGCGTTCCCCACCTTTTTTTATACCTTTGGTTCTTACCTCAATATAGGTAACGGGTCAAGGTCCATCTTCGACTATCCATCAAATTCACCTTAAGCAACATAAGTCCCGGGGCAATACTTCATATAGTATTGAATTGTTCTTCAGCTTGAGTTCACTTTACCATCTCCATTTTAACTTTAAAATTATAAACTTTATTTTTCTTGTAAAACCCAAACCTAACATCAATCATCAAACTTCACCTATCCTTTGAACCATTTTTCCAACTTCCGTTTAAAGTTAATCAAAATTAATTTTTCTCACCAAACGAACGACTCTTCTCGTCGACGACCGGGCAAACAAGTGAATCGACTCAATCAATCGAGCCGGATCACATCAGTATGAACCAAAGGTATCAATGGTGAACGCCACACTCGGGTTGGGGAGTGATAAGTTCGAAAGAAAGACTCGGAAAGACGCCACTAGAAGCTAGATAAGTCTTACGGGTCTCGAACGAAATTTGAGAGAAAATGCCTCACAAATTTGGCAGCAATTCGTTACTTAAAAATGTCAAAAGTCCTTTACAAAGTAAAAATTCAGCTATTTATAATAATCTCCTAAGCTAGCCGAATGGTCTCTTTCAATCCTTAAGGAGTAAGCAAATGAACCACTTGAATGTGCTAGCTAGATTAATTGAACTTGACAAGCTTCTAGAACTCCCATTGAACCTTGGTCACTTTGAATGGTGCATGAAGGAGTTAGATTCGGCCAATGTACATAAATGAGCTTATTTAAGTTGTATCTTTTGCTGAAAAGTGACCAGCCATTAAGAGGGATTTGAATGGCCAAATGAAGTGTGAACACTCGGTTTCAAAGAGTCCTTGTGTGTGAACATTCCAAACCGAAAAGCCAAGAGTGTGAACTTCATGTGTGAACGGCAATATGCTGGTTCTTGAATCATTTAAAATCAGCTGAACATTCCTCATGCATGTAACACCACATTCATTGAACCTATGATGCATGCACCTAGCTTAAATGCTTCCATCCACATTCGGCCAACCTAAACATGAACAAATGAATTTAGTTGATCATTATTCAGCTGAATCATATTAAAAACGAAATTTAGACAACATTAATCCAAATAATTAAAACAAAACTCAATTAATTAAACTAAGTCTAATTAATTCGGTTTGGACAAGACACATTAAAAACATGTATTAAGACTTATATATAAGCTGTAGGAAATTAATTTGACTTAATAACATGTAGGAAAAACACAATTAATCATGCATAATTAAATCCGACCAGATTTGAGACAAATTAAATAGCAAAAATTATTTGAGCTGAATTTGCAAGTTTTGAGCTAAATTGAGCTGATTTGAGCTCATTGAGCTAAATTGGAGGTTAATTCAGCTCGTAGTAAAATGCATGGAGTGTTCTTGAGTTGGTCCAAGCTTCTTGATGTGCCCAACCAAAGTCTCGCCCCAAACTTTGTTAACTAAAGCCAAACAGCCTCCTTGAATTGTTTGGCTCGTGATCGTGATGGGACCTTGCAGCAGCTCCAAAGGCTCCTTGCTCGAGCTAGATTGGACTTGAGGCATGGCCGTATCAAGACGGAATCCAACTCCCTTGTCTGAATTTTTTTCTAGACTTTGTGGCATTTTTTTTAAGAACTCACAACAAAGAATCTCACTATCCACTCACAAAGAAATCTCACACACTTGGCTTCTTTTTTCATCGAATAAACTCACCACTCTCTTGCCTCTTTCCACTCACTCCTCCTCTCTAAGTTCTTAGGAATTATTTAAACTTAAAAAGCAATTATTGTGGGTCGGCTTACAAACTTGATGTTTGGGCTTGGTAAGATTATTGTAGGACAAAGGAAGGTAGGCTTGAAACAAAGAAAATGAAAATTTGGGCAGCAAACAAAAACTAAATTTCAAAACTAGCTCTTTTTTTTTTCACAATTTTTTTTTCAAATTTTTTTCAATTTTTTCACAACTTGATATCCAATCTTTTAAGTTTGAATGGAAACAAGTTTTTTTTGAATTTTTTTGAAATTTTTTCGAGTTTTTTTGAGAAACTACTATACCGTAATGCCGAACAACGTCGATTCTTACTCCCAATTTGCTAGCTCGATACCAATTTGATACAAACTCGTCTCGTGATGTTTTGAGTCGTATGTGTTGCCCAATCGTGAATTGAGTAAGGATGGATTCGTTTCAGTTTTAAAATGAAACAAAATAGAGATAATGGCTTCAAACAAAGGTAATAAACAAAATAAAGAGGAAACAATAACAAATTAATTGGCTAAGACCGAAAATGAACCAACAATAACGAATTGTTGACCCAAATCTCAAAATGGTCTTTAGGTGTTTTTCGGTTAAAGGAAACAAGAAAGGAACCTTGACCCACTATCAACTATGATAGGAACCAAAGGTATATTGAGCATACACCAAAGGTGATAAGTTCAGCAACAAAGAATAGACGGACGCCACAAGCTATGCTTGATAAGTCAAATCAATTCCGAAACAACAAAGAGAATTGGATAGCTCACAATTCAAATATTTCATCTATATTCAGCAAAAAGTTCCTCCCCTCTATGGCTGATTACATCGATTTATAATGCTAGAACAAGGTAACCGAATGGTCAAAAACTTCTAAAGAAAACTCAAGAGAGAATTCTTGGAGAAAACCCCAAAGAAAATTCTGCACTCAACAAAGCTGAAATTTGATAGAAAAATAATAATAAGATGATTTTTACAAAGGGTGGCTGGCCAATGCTTATATAGGCCTCCAACAAATCCTAATCTCACAAGTAACTAATAAAAATTAAACCTAATTAATAAAATAACAAGGTAAATTCGGCCATGCACTTATATGGGTTGTTTTGGGCCGAATTTTACATGTAATGCTCCTAAAGATTAAAAAAATTAAATTAAACAAGTAAGATGTTTACAAATTGGGCCCTTTAACATTTTGGCCTAATTTTTCAACTAAGTATGAAGAAATTTCTTGATTGGGCTAAATTTTGGTTATTGGGCCTTGCCTTCAAGAATTTGGGCTCGTGATCCATCTCCTACCAAAATTGGGTCGTTGACGCTCGTAATGGAGATCCAATGCGTTTTGGCTGCAAGATTTGGTTTCTTGGACCAAGATTTCCAAGATTTGAAATCTTGATTTTCTTGATTCTTGAAATCTCTTCGAACAGCAAAATTGGGCCAAGATTCGGTTTCTTGATTTTCTTGAAAACAAGAAAGTGAATCTTGATTTTCTTGTTCTCTCGTGTATGCATCTAAGGCCTTGCTAACAAGCTCTTGAATGGTCCCATTTAGTTTGGACCGCATTTGTCGGGCCTTTGATCTTGTTATTGGGCCTTGTGGCAATTTGAGCCCATCACGTTCTTGAACTTGGATTGGGCCTTTATGACTCGTATCATTCCCCCCTTCCTCAAAAAGATTCGTCCTCGAATCTGAAAAATCAAATGGGGACAAGTCAGCCACATTAAAAGTAGAACTTACATTGTACTCACCAGGTAGATCAATTTTATAGGCATTATCATTGATCCGCTCGAGTACTTGGAAAGGCCCATCGCCCCTTGGGTCCAACTGGTTTGGGTTGTTTTGATTGCTGGAATTTTGGGGAAATTTAACTTGCTGTTTGTATCTTTCTTTTCAGATTCGGCAGATTGGAGTATTCTTTGGGGTTCAATTACATGTTCTATATTCCCCAAGAACCTTTATTAACACTTATTCCTATTCTCAATTTGATTCTTTGCTGGTTTGGGGATTTTTTTATTCTAGATCTGGAAATACAAAGTTCTAATCTTTTAATTTCTATTTCGTTTTAGAGCCTCGTAGGAGTTTTCTCGTGACTTGGCAACTCGATCTTGGTCCACGCGCAATCCTCTATCATTTGGTATCAGATTTTGGGCGTTTTGGGTGTTCTTGGTTAATTTCTAAACTGATCTCTATTTTTTAAACTAAAAACAGCAGTTTTACCCAGAAAAAATTTTCAAAAAAAATTCATTTGAGTGGCTAAACGTTGTCTGATTGATCTAAAATTTTAGATATATATTTTTGGCACTGTTATTGAATATAAAAAATATTTCCCACAAAAAAGTCAGTCGAAAAAGTCAAAAATATTGAAAAAGATGAAATCTAATAAAAAATTAAAAAAATATTCAGCGGGTTGAGTTTGGTGCCCAAAATTTCTAGATAAAAAATCCAATATTTAAGGACATTCTAGATTTAGTTTTGTGATTTTTGGAGATTAGGAACACCTCGAACGAAGTTGTCAAGTTACTCCGTAGTTTTTCGGGTTTTCTGGTTTCAGCAATTTTATTGAATCTTAGCTATAGGTTTTCATTTGTTTGCCTTTATTCTCCTTTACATTATCTAACACCTTATTTTTCTTGTGTTAGTAGGATTTTTAAAGTGTGCACAATTCTTCACGGTGCAACACGAATCAATTGGTGTCTCGTCAGTTTTGGCATCCTAGTGCAAATTAGGATTCTTTGGTAGTTCGGTTCATACACTCTCTAATTGGTTGATATAAACTCTAATAAAGAAGTCACAAGACTGAATTCTACCTCATTGAGAATTTAAATTTTCTTTTTGAGTGATTAACGGTGAGGTTTGCTAACTTTTATTTTTGAGTGTTGAGTGTTTATTTTGCAGGTTTTTGAAAATGCCTAAGGTTGGTCAAGGTGATAATGACCATAATGATGTCTATGACACATTTAAAAAATTCCAACAACAGTTAGACGAGCAATTTCTGCACTTCGAACTTTGACTGCTACCATCAATGAGGTGAGATTAAATCAAGAGCCTCAATATCAAGAGCCAATTAAAGAAGATATGGATAACCAACCTCCTGCTCATAGGCCCGATCCTCGACGTGTCCCTAGAACGTCTTGATTTTCATGATCGTGGGCAACCCTCTTTGGCAAAACTGAAGTTCACAATTCCCCAATTTCGTGGTAAGAATTATCCAAAAGCTTATTGTGAATGGGAATCTAAGATTGAACTTATGTTTCGATATTATAAATGTCCAGATGATGAAAAGGTAGCGTTAGCAACGCTGAAATTTTCAGATTATACATTAAGTTGGTGGACTCAATTTGGTGAATCGTCATCGAAATTATGAAGGTGAGATTCGACATGGGAGGAGTTGAAGCAGATTATGCGTAAAGGTTTATTCCACCTCACTACTATGGAGAAATTAAAACAAAGCTGAGATGACTTGTTCAAGGTAGTAGGACGGTGGATGAATATTTTAAGGAGATGGAGATGCTCGTTCAGAGAGCTAATATGGAGGAGGATGAGGAAACAACTATGGTTCGATTTATTGATGGTTTGAACAGCCGATAGTTAATACATTGAGGCTACAAACTTACATTGATTTGGAAAAAGTAGTTCATAAAGCCATTGAGATCGAGCAACAACTAAAGGAACAAAGGTTTGGTTCCTTCTCTACTTTATTACATTCATGAGATTAATGAATCATGTTTTAAGGCCTCACTTGGGTAAATTTGTGGTAGTTTACTTTGATGACATTTTAATTTACTCAACCACATTAAATGATCATGTTTTCCATGTTAGAACGGTTTTAGACATTCTAAGAGCTGAAAAATTAATTGCCAAACTTGATAAATGCACATTTTGCTATGATAAGCTAATATTTTTAGGTTTCATAGTTAGTGCTCAAGGTATTCATGTCGATGAGGACAAAGTTAAGGCAATCAAGGAGTAGCCAACTCTAAATCGATAATCGAGGTAAGATCTTTTCATGGTTTAGCTAGTTTTTATAGACGATTTACGAAAGATTTCTCCACTATTCTGCACCATTGATGAAGTTATGAAAAAATCCGTGGGTTTCAAATGGGGTGAAACTCAAGAAAAGGCTTTTCAAACCCTAAAAGCTAAGTTATGTTCTGCTCCCCTTCTTAAATTACCTAATTTTACTAACACTTTTGAACTTGAGTGTGATGCTTCAGGGATTGGCATTGGCGCCGTTTTAATGCAAGATAAGCAACCAATTGCTTATTTTAGTGAAAATTTGAATGGTGCACAATTAAATTACTCAACTTATGATAAAGAATTTTTGGCATTGGTTCGTGCACTTCAAGTATGGCAATGAATTTGTAATACATACAGACCATGAATCCCTTAAAAGGTTAAAGAGACAAGGTAAGTTAAGCAAATGGCATGCTCGATGGGTAGAATTCATTGAAACATTCCTTTATGTGATAAAATATAAAACAGGTAAAAATAATGTAGTTGCGGATGCTTTGTCTAGACGATATGCTTTAATAACTACATTAAATGCTAAAGTATTAGGGATTGAACATATTAAAGAGTTATATACTGATGATGTTGATTTCAGCCATATCTATAATAATTGTGGAAATACTACTTTTGAGAAGTTTTACCTTGTAGTGGATTTCTTTTTCGTAAAGCAGGTTGTGCATACCAAATTGTTCCATGCGAGACTTATTGATTCATGAGGCCCATAGTGGCGGTTTAATGGGACATTTTGGAGTGGCCAAAACACTTGACATCTTGTAAGAACACTTCCATTAGCCATATATGAAGAAGGATGTTGCAAAGGTATGTTCTAAGTGCATAACATGTAAACAAGCAAAATCTAAGGTAATGCCTCACGTCTTTACACTCCTTTGCCGATTCCTACTTCACCATGGGTAGACTTATCCATGGATTTTATTCTAGGATTGCCACAAACTAAGAAAGGAAGTGATAGTATATTTGTTGTTGTTGACAGGTTTTCCAAGATGGCACATTTTATTCCTTGTCACAAAATAGATGATGCTACACATGTGGCGACTTATTTTTAAAGAGGTGGTAAGACTTCATGGCATCCCTAAAACAATTGTTTCCGACAGAGATGTCAAATTCCTTAGCCACTTTTGAATGGTATTGTGGTGTAAGCTTGGTACGAAATTACTGTATTCAACTACATGTCACCCCCAAATCGATGGCCAAACTGAGGTAGTCAATCGAATTTTAGGAGCCTTATTATGATCTATTTTGGGAAAGAACATTAAAAATTGGGAAGAATGTTTGCCATTTGTTGAATTTGCATATAATAGATCTATTCATTCTACAACTGGCTATTCACCATTTGAACTTGTTTATGGTTTTAACCCACTAACAGTACTTGACCTTGCGCCATTACCACTAGAACATATTGTTAATTTAGATGGCGAATAGAAAGCTGAGCTGGTGAAATCCTTACACGAGAAGGCTAGGCAACGAATAGCCAAAACAAATGACATCAACACCAACAAAGCAAATAAGGGCGCAAACGGGTTGTCCTTGAACTCGGAGATTGGGTTTGGGTCCATATGAGGAAAGAATAATTTCCTACAAAAAGAAAGACCAAGTTGGATCCAAGAGGCGATGGGCCTTTCCAAGTACTCGAGCGGATCAATGATAATGCATACAAAATTGACCTACCCGGTGAGTACAATGTAAGTTCTACTTTCAATGTGGTTGACTTATCTCCATTTGATTTTTCAAATTCAAGGATGAATCTTTTTGAGGAAGGGGGAATGATATGAGTCACAAAGGCCAAATTCAAGCTCAAGAATGTGATGGGCTCAAATTACCACAAGGCCCAATAACGAGGTCAAAGGCCAGGCAAATGCGTATGAAACTACATGGAACCGTTCAAGACTTCATTAGCAAGGCCTTAGATGCATACACAAAGGAAAAAGAAAATCAAGATTCATTTTCTTGTTTTCAAGAAAATCAAGAAACCGAATCTTGGCCCAATTTTGTTATTTTGAGCGATTTCAAGAATCAAGAAAATCAAGATTTCAAATCTTGGAAATCCTGGCCCAATAAACTGAATCCTGCAGCTAAAGCGCATTAGATCTCAGTTACGAGCATCAATGAACCAATTTCGAGAGAGAACGGATTACAAGCCCAAGTTCTTGAGATACGGCCCAATAAGATGTTCCAGGCCCAACCAAGAAGTTTAAATTAGACTTAGTTGAAAAATCAGGCCAAATTGTCAAAGTGGCCCAATTTGTGAAATTCTAATTCTTTAAATATTTAGTTTTAATTGTTAAACTTTATAAATAAATTCCTATATAAAAATTCAGCCCAAGAAGCCCATTAAAGGCCTTGGTCGAATATCCCTTGAAAAGTCAATAATTAGGGTTTTTTTTAGTTTTCCTTATAGGGTTAGTGATACGAGTCACAAAGGCCTTAGATGCGTATACGAAGGAAAAAGAAAATCAAGATTCACTTTCTTGTTTTCAAGAAAATCCAAATCTTGGTCCAATTTTGCTGTTTTGAGCGATTTCAAGAATCAAGAAAATCAAGATTTCAAATCTTGGAAATCTTGGTCCAAGAAACCGAATCTTGCAACTAAGGCGCATTGGATCTCAGTTACGAGCATTAACAAGCCAATTTCGGGAGAGAACGGATTACAAGCCCAAGTTCTTAAAGACAAGGCCCAATAAGATGTTCGAAGCCCAATCTAGAAATATAAATCAAATTTAGTTAAAAATCAGGCCAAATTGTCAAAGTGGCCCAATTTGTGAAATTTTAATTCTTTAAATATTTAGTTTTAATTGTTAGACTTTATAAATAAATTCCTATATAAAAATTCAGCCCAAGAAGCCCATTAAAGGCCTTGGTCGAATATCCCTTGAAAAGTCAATAATTAGGGTTTTTTTTAGTTTTCCTAATAGGGTTAGTGATATGAGTCACAAAGGCCTTAGATGAGTATACGAAGGAAAAAGAAAATCAAGATTCACTTTCTTATTTTCAAGAAAATCAAGAAACCGAATCTTGGTCTAATTTTGCTGTTTTGATCGATTTTAAGAATCAAGAAAATCAAGATTTCAAATCTTGGAAATCTTGGTCCAAGAAACCGAATCTTGCAACTAAGGCACATTGGATCTCAGTTACGAGCATTAACAAGCCAATTTCGGGAGAGAACGGATTACAAGCCCAAGTTCTTAAAGACAAGGCCCAATAAGATGTTCGAAGCCCAATCTAGAAATTTAAATCAAATTTAGTTAAAAATCAGGCCAAATTGTCAAAGTGGCCCAATTTGTTAAGTTTTAATTCTTTAAATACTTAGTTTAAATTTTAGACTTCATAAATTAATTTCTATGTAAACATTCAGTCCAAGAGGCCCATTTAAATAGCCTTGGCCGAATTTTCCTTTAATCAAATAATTAGGGTTTTTTTAGTTTTTCCTAATAGGGTTAGGAAACTAATAGAGGCTTATATATGTAAGGCTTGGCCGGCCACACACATTACATTATACTGGAGGAATACATGGATTATATTTTGAAATCGATTTTTGTTGAGTGAAAATTCTCTTTGGGTTTTCTCAAGAATTTTCTCTTGAGTTTTCTTTGGAAGTAGTTTTAACAATCTTTTTATTGTGGAGCCTAATATGATCCGGCTCGGTTGATTGAGCCGATTCACTTGATTGCCGGTCATCAACGAGAAGTTTTCATTTTGATGTCGTATGAAAATTGAGTTATGGATATGTATAAGCAAAAGTAGGCAATTTGGGTTGAAAAGATGGTTTGGATTGATGATCGATAGTTTCAATTTAAGAAAGAAAGAAATTATAAGTTGATAGGTAAAGATGGAATGGAAATTAAACTCAAGCTTCAAGAATGTTTCAATACTAAAAGTATTGCCCGAGTCTTATATTGCTTAAGGTGAGTTAGATGAAGGATAGAAGCGGACCTTGACCCATTACCTATATGGAGGTAAGAACCAAAAGTATAATAATATGGTTGAGCATACCACACCGGTTCGGTGATAAGTTCAATGGAGTTCGGATTGACGCCACTAGCAAGCTAGATAAGTCGCTTCGGGACTTGAACGAAAGAAGAGAGGAGGTAACCTCGCAAGAACAAAAGTTCTATTAAGTTTTATATTCAAATTCTGTCCCTTTTACAATAAACAAGTAAACTATTTATAGGCAAAGACTAAGCTACCTGAATAGTCATATACATCCTTAGGAATTAAGCAAATGAATTCATCTAATGGCCTTGCTAAATTCGGCTGAATATGGAAAGCAAAATAAATGCTAAATAGGCTAGAAAATTCCATGAAGCTTCCTAGATCGTCCAAGGGAAAGTTTCATGCATGGAAACTCAAATGGATAGCTTCTAGATGAAGTCCATTCAGCTGGACATTAGTTGGAGTGTTGGTGAGCTGAATGAGATGTCTTGGTTCGGCCAAAGAGACTAAATGCACCTTAATTGAGCTGTCTTGTAAAGCTAAATAGTCTTGTAATTTAAATGAGTAGCTTGGGCACTTCAATGGTCCTCAAGTGTGAATGGACGAATTTGAATGGTTCCATAGTGTGAATACTCAAAATCGATCAGCCCTTGGTGTGAAAAGAATTAAGCAGTGGTAATGGGATCTTTAAATTGCGTTAGGCACCAAATGAATTTCTTGGAGAATTGAAAGACTTTCTTGAATGAACACTTAGGAAATACCAATGGTCAACACACCAAATTAAATCCACCCATGCACCCTTGCCATCCAAAGTAAATGAACCTCTTAATTGTTGTCCACGCATGGTGCCTACACAAAAAAATACAACTTGGGAACACCCAGCAGACCCATTCTCTTTAATGACGTCCCATGTCATGCAACATATTAAATTCGCAACAATGACCTCTTTAACATATTCCAGCATGCTTTCTTCTGCACTCATTAAATGGACGTCCATTGCATGTGGAATGCCCCTTTAATACTTGCCTTTCTTTGCACATTAAATTGTTCTTTAAATTAATTTGGACTAGAATTCACAACAAGACACAATTAATTCAAAGATAAACACAACATTAACTACAACACATTTATAACCTACACTTAAATATTAGTTGGAGACACTATATAAATTAAATTTGCACAAGACAACTTAAATGGATGATTTGGTGGACAAATCAATTATGGGAAAACATGTTTAAACTATGCAATAATTTAAAATGTATTTAATGTGAAATTATCAACCAAATTAATTCAAATGCATGCTGTAACTAACTAAACTAATTTATTTAAAGGACAAATTAAATTAATTCCAGCAGCTAAAATGCATATCCACAAAACTTGCAATCGAGCTCAAATGAGCTGGAATGAGTTCATGGAGCTGAAAATGAACTAATTCAGCTCGCATGGGTTTGCAAAGAATGCTTAGGGTACGAATCCAAGAACGAGCTCGGGGCGTGGTCGTATCAGAGCCATCTTCAGCCTTCTTCTTGCCATTATTCTTCAATGGAGGGGAGATTAGAGCTGTTTGAAGGGAGTTGTGAAATCTTTCTCGATTTCAAGGCTTCTTAGGACTTTTTCTTTACTTTTTCTTGTTGTTCATTCTTCCTAATTTTCTGCTTGTGTCGATTTCATTAACTAACTTGTTTAAACTTTCTTGTTGCGTTTCCAGCACTCTTAACCATCAAGAATCTGTTCGGCACCATCCTTGGTCAACAAGAAACGTTTTTGATTCACAAATTCCTCTTTTCTTGCCGCGCAAACCCTAGATCAAATTCAAATTGATTTTGTGATTTGCTAAGTTTGATTTGATTCTATTTTGTGTTATTCTTTTCAGATTTGGCTGTTGGGAGTCTCTCTTGAACTCAATTTCATGTTCTTGGCTTCGAAGAATAGCTATTCACAAGTGTTTTTGGTTTTTTTGCTTATCCTTTATTGTTTTGGGGTTTTTGTTTCAGATCTGGAATTTTAAGATTTATTTTTGTTCTGTTTCGTTTCAGATCAAAGTGTCTAAAGCTTTCGTAGGATTTTCCCGTGACTTGACAACTCGATCTTGGTCCACGCACAACCCTCTATCATTTGGTATCAGATTTTGGGCGTGTTGGGTGTTCTTGGTTGATTTCTAAACTAATTTCCAAAAACAACAATTTTTACCGAAAAAATTTTTGAAAAAATTCATTTGAGTGGGTAAACGTTGTCCGATTGGTCTAAAATTTTATATACATATTTTTGGCACTGTGATAGAATATAAAAAATATTTCCCACAAAAAAATCAGAATAAAAAGTCAAAAAAATAGAAAAATATGAAATCAAATAAAATTAAAAAATATTCAGTGGGTTGAGTTTAGTGTCAAGATTTCAGATAAAATATACAATATTTAAGGACATTCGAGTTTAAATTTTGTGATTTTTGGAGATTGGGAACACCTCAAACGAAGTTTGTCAAGTTACTCCCAGTTTTTGGGTTTTGGGTATCGTAATTTTATTGATTATTAGTGTAGGATTTCATTTGTTTTGCTTTTATTATTTCTTTATACTATCTAACACCTTCTTGTTTCTTGTGTTAGTAGGATTTAAAAGTGTGCACAATTCTTCCTCGATGCAACACAAATCAATTGGTGTCTCGTCACTTTTTTGGATTCCTAGTGCAATTAGGATAATTTGGTAGTTATGGTTCTTACACTTTCTAATTGATTGATATAAACTCTACGAACTAGAAATCACAAGTAATTCTTCATATGCCCCAAGGAACTTGTCCACTGAGAATCAATTTCGAAAAGGTGATCATTTTTCGTATGCAAGTCATTTCGTACATACCCAACGAGAGTCTTTTCGTTTTGATTCATTTGTAACATCTCTATCTTGTAATGAAAGGAAGACAGAAAAAGAAATCAAAAAAGAAAAAGAGAATGAAAAAGAGAAAAAAGAGATTGAGAGTGAAAAGGAAACAGACAAGAGAATTGAAAAAGAAATTGAAGAAAAAAGAAAAAATGAGTTAGAAAAAGAAACAAAAGAAAAAGAAGAGGAAAGGGTAGTGAGGAATGTTTCCACTAACCAAGATATTAATTTTTCTTGTGTTGCTACTTTTCAGGTTCTCGAAAGACCGAAAGATAACTTTCAACTTCAATACCTCTCAAATGAAAGACGCTTTCATACGATCAACATATGCAAAGATGAAATCACACTACATGAGCCCGAAGGTAAGCGAGGTAAGGAAATTTTAGCAACCGAGTCCCGTGCAGATTTGAAAATTATTGATAAAACTTTTGGTGACTTAGTTCTTAAAAGATCCCCTCCTTTTGATCTGATTAATTGTTATTCTTTGATTGTGGTTGATAAACTCATTACGAAAGGAAGCGTGAGTTGTTATTCTTTTGATTTGCCAAGTGTAAAATCCGCGAATTTGTGCAAATCTATTTTGGTGAATAAAAAAAGTTTTGAATATATGTTGGTATGTATGCAAAAATCCTCATGGTTTAACTTGATTGGTTTAATGAAATCTTTGTTACACTTTGGCATGACTAATCAAAATCAAGTTTTTAAACCCGGAATCTATTTTGGTATATTTTGTTGGAAAATCAAGCATCATCTATTGTGTGCAAATACTTTCTATTGTTTTGATACTTGGTTTTTGAATAAGGTAACGAAATTTGCCAAATTTGTTTTCAACTTTTATTCGTGCCTTAAACAGTTTACGTGGTTGTACATGACGTTTGAGTTCCATTTGACAAAGGTTAACTCAAAGAATGGAGCTTTGACTACACTATGCCCCGATGAGCGAAGGTTTGTATTAAATGGAAAAGATAAAATTGACCATTATTCTTCTTCTTATAAAGGTAAGATGCTTGAAACTTTTGAAACACTTTTGTACTCCTCGGATAGTGACAAAGATCGTGTTGATGATTTAATTTTTGTAAAACACTTAGATCGAAACGTGTTTGACTGTCCTATTTTATTTATTGATGATCTATCTGCTTTGATGGTTGATAAAAAGATTCTTGTTTTTGATAATGCATGTGTGAGTGAATCTATAGACCGTCGATTAATGCATGGTATGATTGTGCAACTCTGTGAACCGTGTGAAACTTTTCAAATACCTACTTGTGATGATTACGTTTACCATTTGATTTATTACTCGCGATTTATTCATGGTTTGTGGAAACAATTTGAGATGATTGAATGCCTTAAAACATGTCCATCTTTGTTTCGGATATTTGACGAGACATTGGCGAGTAAATTAGATTGTTTACATGGTAATCTGAATTTGTCCATTCGCATGCGTTATACTTGTTTTGTTATGCTTATGATTGGACTACAAGTTCTACTTTCAATGTGGCTGACTTATCTCCATTTCATTTTTCAGATTTGAGGACGAATCTTTTTGAGGAAGGGGGAATGATACGAGTCATAAAGGCCTTAGATGCGTATACGAAGGAAAAAGAAAATCAAGATTCACTTGTTTTCAAGAAAATCAGGAAACCGAATCTTGGTCCAATTTTGCCGTTTTGAGCGATTTCAAGAATCAAGAAAATTAAGATTTCAAATCTTGTAAATCTTGGTCCAAGAAACCGAATCTTGCAACTAAGGCACATTGGATCTCAGTTACGAGCATTAACAAGCCAATTTCGGGAGAGAATGGATTACAAGCCCAAGTTCTTAAAGACAAGGCCCAATAAGATGTTCCAAGCCCAATCCAGAAATTTAAATCAGATTTAGTTGAAAATCAGGCCAAATTGTCAAAGTGGCCCAATTTGTTAAGTTTTAATTCTTTAAATACTTAGTTTAAATTTTAGACTTCATAAATTAATTTCTATGTAAACATTCAGTCCAAGAGGCCCATTAAATAGCCTTGGCCAAATTTTCCTTTAATTAAAATTAGGGTTTTTTTTGTTTTTTAGTTTTTCCTAATAAGGTTAGGAAAGTAATAGAGGCCTATATATGTAAGGCTTGGCTGGCCACACAGATTACATTTGATTCACAAATTCCTCTTTTCTTGCCGCCCAAACCCTAGATCTAATTCAATTTGATTTTGTGATCTACTGAGTTTGATTTGATTCTGTTTTGTGTTATTCTTTTCAGATTCGGCTCTTGGGAGTCTCTCTTGAATTCAATTTCATGTTATTGGCTTCAAAGAATAGCTATTCACAAGTGTTTTTGGTTTCTTGGTTGATCCTTTATTGTTTTGGAGTTCGTATCACTTCGAAACTCACGACAAAACCTAAAAACACAATTTTGTTAGTACAAAATGAACACTTTTTAAAATTGGCATAGAGTACCTCTTGTCGCAACTTTTCTAAAATCTTTCGCAAATGTTGAACGTGTTCTTCCAATGACTTGCTGTATATAAAGATATCTTCAAAATATACTACACAAAATTTTCCAATATAAGCACGCAACACATGATTCATTAATCGCATAAAAGTACTAGGAGTGTTTGTAAGACCAAATGGCATTACCAACCATTCATACAAATCGTGTTTGGTCTTAAAGGCAGTCTTCCATTCATCGCCTTCTCGCATTCAGATTTGATGATATCCACTCCAAAGATCAATTTTCGTAAATATTTTGGCACCACTTAACTCGTCAAGCATATCATCGAGTCAAGGAATAGGATGTGATACGAACTCGTCTCATGATGTTTTGAGTCGTATGTGTTGCCCAATCGTGAATTGAGTAAGGATGGATTCGTTTCAGTTTTAAAATGAAACAAAATAGAGATAATGGCTTCAAACAAAGGTAATAAACAAAATAAAGAGGAAACAATAACAAATTAATTGCCTAAGACCAAAAATGAACCAACATTAACGAATTGTTGACCCGAATCTCAAAATGGTCTTTAGGTGTTTTTTGGTTAAAGGAAACAAGAAAGGAACCTTGACCCACTATCAACTATGATAGGAACCAAAGGTATATTGAACGCCACACCAAAGGTGATAAGTTCAGCAACAAAGAATAGATGGACACCACAAGCTATGCTTGATAAGTCAAATCAATTCGAAGAACAAAGAGAATTGGATAGCTCACAATTCAAATATTTCATCTATATTCAATGAAAAGTTCCTCCTCTCTATGGCTGATTACATCTATTTATAATGCTAGAACAAGGTAACCGAATGGTCAAAACATCCACTTAATGTGCCATAAAAACGATGTCTTTTCTTATTCTTTGAACCAAATAACTCCTTCCATAAAATCACTTTAATTCAATTGATTTGAATGTCTTTAATGGCTTAGAAAATGACTCTTGAGTTGTCCTTGGCTAGTTGAATAGTCACCATCTCTTAACCTCGCTCCTTAATGACATTCAAAGGCTTGATTAATTTCTCTTATTCTTTTTTACGGATCTTTCCGTCTTTTCGTCCGCACCTAGACCGTATGCAATTTTTTTCAAATTTTTTTTCTTTTCGATTTTTTTCTTGATTTTTTTTCGAAACTACAATTTACGTACCTAAATTAACCAGCTCTGATACCAACTAATACGAACTCGTTTCGTATGAAATAACGAGTCGTATTATGTTCCCGATCAAATTTAGGTAGTGTCGATTTAGTTCAATTCAATAAGATGAGTTATATTGGTTTTAAATGATTTAGGAAGCAAAATGGGGATAAATGGTTTCTAATGAAACAAGAACGAACCCTTATTAGCAAATAAGGACCCGGCTTAAAGGTTTCAAAGAAAAGGAAAGAAATGGTAGATAAAATCGAGACCCTCTATTTAGCAAAATAGGAACCTTCAGTATAGTTGGAACGCCACACCTTATGGTGATAAGTTCAAAAATAAAGTCAGATTGACGCCACTCGTAAAGATAAGTCAATTGAGCTTTGAAGAATAAAGAGAGTGAATTGCCTCACTAAAATGATATTTCATTCAGAAATTCGTCAAAAGTCCTTTTACAAGAAATTGAGCAACTATTTATAGTCTAATGTCTAGTAGCCAAATGGACATATTCTAGACTTAATTTCTAAGCAAAATTGAACAAAAATTCAGCTTAAATTCATGTATATGCTTGCATCAAGGTTCGGTGAATAGAGACCAAGGAAGAGCTTTCAATGGACTTGGAAAAATGCGCAGACTACATTCGGCCAATGGAGTTTAATGAGGTCATTCATGAAGCAACTATTGATGAAAAATTACCAGCATTAATTGGCAACTTGAACAGCCATTTAGAAGTGTGAATGGACGGTTTTGAAGAGCCTTGAAGTGTGAACATGGCTGAACCGAATAGACATAGTGTGAACAGCTTTTATACGCCCTTGGGAAGAGAATCAGCCAAGCTTGAAAGGATGAAAAGCTTGATCACTCTTGGCCGAATAGTTGCCTTGAAGAACACCAAAATTAATCAGCTTTTAATGCATTAATTCAGCTGCACATGCATCTTCAAATTCATTGAATCTCCATGCATGAATCTGCCCAATTCATCTCCAAATTAATTTGCACCTAAAATAAACATGAACTTAATTAATTTCAAGCAAATTCATCTGAACTAAATTAAAATATAATGTGAACATCCTAAATAACATTGAGACAACTTAAATATTAACAAATCATAACACATAAATTGACTAGACAAATTTAAAACATGTAATAATTTAGACAAACTAAATGACATCAAGACATCTTTAATTTAACTAAATCAAGACATATTAAACACTTAAATTAATTAAGACATATTTAAAAGCTGTAATGAAACTTATTTAAATGTTTATTTAAATGGTCTAAATTCCACATCAAATTAATTAGCTAGAACGAAATTCACTTCAAAGAAGTTGAATATGTTCAGCTGCTTTTAAACTCCTTGCTATCATTTTCCTCAACCTGTTCCACCATTGCTAAAATAGCATCTTTGAATCGTTTAGCTCTAGCTCGCGTTATTGGACCAATGGGCACTTGATGGCTTCTTGTTCGTTCTCCATTTGGTTCGTGAGGCAAGCTCACATCACTAGATCAATTAAGAACAACACTTATTAAATAAAGGTCAACAAAAACACTTATTAATTAAAACTAAGATGAGTTGAATAAATGTCCAGCAACTCATTTATTAAACTAAGATGCTAAAATGCATGGTTTTGAAATGCAAATTTAACTAACATGAAAGTTACATAATTAAACTAACTTGACTTAATTTAATGATGCAAACTTAACTAACATGAAAGTTACATAATGCATGACTTTATTAAATGCGAAGCATAAATTAATGATGTGCAAACTATGACATAATTAAAAACACAAACTAAAATGACTAAAATTAATGAATCAAAGTCCTTTTTTCCAGCAGCCAAATTGACAAACTAAAATTAAAACTTCATTTTGCACTTGGGCCCTCGAGTTTGGACCAATCTCGGTAGCATCGAGTTGTGTCGTAACATGATCCGACCGGATCGCATCATACCCTCCCTCTTGAAAGCGATTTGTCCTCAAATCGGGCCACTTGCTCAAGAAAAAGTTTTCAAGATCATGACCCCCTTTGTTCATGATCCGGATAGAATTATTTTCAAAATTCTGAGAACCACAAATGGCTTGGCAAGAAAGAAGGTCATTTGCATGCCATCCCTCTTTAGGAGGGTACCACCTAACATCGTCACCTACAAAACAATAAAACAAATTAGTGACACAATGAAGGTTAAACACAAAAGAACTTTCCAGGATTTTAGTCACAACTTGAACAAATAAACTCAAAAGAACAACACATGAATCAATACCGGGATCAAAAACAGAAATTGGTTTTACCTTTTTCTTCGATGGAAACAAACCTGATTCACAAGGTATTTGAAGATTATAGTTTTGAAAAATAGAATTCGATGGTCCAAATCCCTTGAACAATGATATGGAACAGCATTCACCGGGATGAAAGACAAAGTTTTTGTTCACCATTTCAATTTGACCAGAAAATTTTGTGGCTAGTAACTTATGAAGGACTTGAAGCACATTAAAGTTAAAATCATGCAACACATGTTCGAATCCATTAAGCAGCAATATACAACAACCTCCAGAATCAAAAATTTGATTTTGACTTGGCAAGCCAACGAAATTCACATGTTTGGTTTTCGAACTAAATAAAGATAAAACTTGAAGCAAATAGAAGGGGTCAACACATTGATTCAAAATACAATTTTGATACTCACCTTCGCTTGACGTCAACTTAGGAATACAGGCTCCGGGTTTAAAAACATGGTTTTGATCGATTAGTTCAATAACGTAACAAAAACTTCACTTTCACCAAGACATCACACATGCCAAATAAAGAAGATGTAGGCAAAAATAAATTCAAACAATCAAATCTCTCAAATCTCATGCAAATATCGAAGATCTCACACTAAGAGTTAAAAATTTTCATTACCATCACGATCAAACAGTTGAGCGTTTCACATGAAAGCTCTTTATCAAACATGATCACATTTTGTATTTGTGGATTTAATCGAACAACATCAAAAGATTTTTCAACACAAAACTTATTGAGTGAACAACTCTTCATGCCTCCACTTAAAACGAATTTATCAACCACAAATAGCGAGTAACAATTAACCAAATCAAAATAAGGAGATCTTTTTAAAACTAAATTATCGAAAATTTTATCAACAACTTTCAAACCTGATTGCCATGATTCATTGACTAAAAACTCCTTACCTTGCTTACCTTTAAGCGCTTGAACCTTTAAGCACTCACATTGTATTCTCCCGGCAAGTCTAACTTGTAGGCGTTGTCATTCACTTTCTCCAACACCTGAAAAGGACCATCACCACGCGGTAACAGCTTGGACCGCCTCTGGGCTGGAAATCGTTCCTTTCGGAAATGAACCCAAACCCAATCTCCCACATCGAAGGTGACTCGCTTTCTGCCCTTGTTTGCTTGCTTTGTATACTGTTGAGTCCTTCGTTCGAGGTTCTCCTTAACCTGTTGATGCAATTTCTTCACGTATTCTGCTTTTGCTTTACCGTCCCTGTTCATCACCTGTTCCTGCGGCAAAGGCAACATATCTAGAGGCGTAATAGGATTAAAGCCATAAACAACCTCAAAAGGTGACATCTTAGTAGCAGAATGTACAGCATGGTTATAAGCGAATTCAACGTGTGGCAAACAATCTTCCCAAGTTTTGATGTTCTTTTTAATGATGGATCAAGTAAAGTAGATAAAACTCATTAACAACCTCGGTTTGCCCATCGATGCAGGGATGACAAGTAGTAGAAAACATAAGTTTCGTACCTAGTTTGCTCCAAAGAGTCCTCCAAAAATGACTCAAAACTTCACATCCTCGTCGAAACAATCGACCTAGGAATACCATGTAATCGTACAACATCTTTAAAGAACAAGTTAGCCACATTAACAAAGATCATCGGTCTTATGGCATGAAATGAAATGTGCAATCTTGAGAATCTATCAACCACAACAAATATACTATCCCGACCTGTTCTAGTTAGAGGTAATCCCAAAATAAAGTCCATGTGGTAAAACCTTCGATTTTGCTTTCTTACATGTCACACAACGTTCACAGTAGCGTTCAACATCCCGGCGCATCTTAGGCCAGAAAAGATGCTCTTTTAAGGTGTGTAACGTTTTAGTGACCCCAAAATGACCCATCAATCCACCTTCATGTGCTTCACGGATCAGTATATCACGCATTGAACCCTGTGGAATGCATATCCTGTTTTCTTTGAAAAGATATCCATCATGCCTGTAGAATTTTCCATCTGCACCTTTCTCACAAGCATTATACTTATCGCAAAAATCATGATCATCAGAGTATAACTCTCGAATATATGCAAATCCAATCAAATGTGAATCAAGATAACTCAATAGTACATATCTGCGTGATAATGCATCAAGAACGACATTATCTTTCCCTTTTTGTATCGAATGACATAAGGAAAAGATTCTAAGAATTCAACCCATTTAGCATGTCGTTTGTTCAATTTATCTTGACTTGTGATATATCGTAAAGCCTCGTGGTCGGTGTGGATCACAAACTCCTTAGGCAACAAGTAATCTTGCCATGTCTCCAATGCCCGAATCGATGCATACATCTCTTTATCATAAACCGGATAATTCAATGTTGCTCCACTCGGTTTCTCGCTAAAATATGCAACGGCCTCTTTTCCCAGTATTAAAACCTGCGCCTATACCAACTCCGTAAGCATCACATTCAATTTCAAAAGTTTTATCAAAGTCGTAAGGCTAACAATGGTGCTTTTGTCAAACAATCCTTAATTTTCAGAAAGGCATCTTCTTGTTCTTTACCCCACAAGAAGCTGGAATTCTTTTTAATAATTCCGGTTAAGGGTGCGGTAATAGAACTGAAGTTAGGAACAAACCGTCGATAAAAACTAGCTAAACCATGAAATGATCTAACCTGAGTAATTGATGTCGGTCGTGGCCATTCCTGAATTGCCTTTATTTTCTCATGATCAACTTCAACACCCTGTGCACTCACAATGTAACCAAGAAATGTAAGTCTGTTAGTACAAAACACACATTTCTCTACGTTACCATACAATCTTTCTTTTCTCAAAGTCTGCAATACAGCTCTCAGATGTTCTACGTGATCCTGCAAAGTCTTGCTATAAACTAAAATGTCATCAAAGTACACAACACAAAACTTTCCAATAAAAGATCGCAGAACATGATTCATTAGTCGCATAAAAGTACTAGGTGCATTACTTAAACCAAAAGGCATCACTAACCACTCATACAAACCTAGCTTTGTTTTGAAGGCTGTCTTCCATTCGTCGCCTTCTCGCATGCGAATCTGATGATATCCACTCTTCAAGTCAATTTTGGAGAAGATGACGGCTCATAAGCTCGTCCAACATGTCATCAAGTCTAGGAATAGGATGACGATACTTAATTGTAATTTGATTCACAGCTCTACAATCTACGCACATCCTCCAAGACCCATCTTTCTTCGGTACTAACAACACCGGAACATCACGTGGACTCAGACTTTCTCGAATATAACCCTTGTCCATCAATTCTGCAACTTGCCTTTGAAGCTCTTTCGTCTCTTCAGGGCTAGTACGATAAGCTGGTCGATTTGGAATGGTAGCACCTGGAACGAAATCAATCTGGTGCTCAATGCCACGAAGAGGTGGTAATCCCTTCGGTGTTTCTTTCGGAAACACATCCTCAAACTCTTGCAAAAGGGACACAATCGATGCAGGAAAATCAGCAGGGAACTCAGCCAATAAACAATGATCTTTAAACATTAAAATAAACAAGGATTGGTGAGAGGAAAGACATTTCCTGATTTCTCGACTGCTTGCATATACACTCATCTTTTTCTTCTCCTTTGCAACTTCCTTACTCTTTTTCAAGCTTGTTTGATCTTCAATTACTTGACTCGGTGTCAAAGGAGCCAAAGTAATCTTCTTACCTGCATGCATAAAAGAGTATCGATTTGTAAAACCATCATGCATTGCCCTCTTGTCATCTCGCCAAGGGCGCCCAAAAGAAGGTGAGTAGCATCCATCGACACAACATCACAAAGGACCTCGTCCTTGTAGTTTCCAATTGAAAACGGTACAACCACTTGTTTCGTCACTTTAAGTTCTCCACCGTCATTCAACCACTGCAACTTGTACGGATTCGGATGCTTTGTCATCTTAAGACCTAATCTGTCAACCATCACCGAACTAGCAACATTAGTACAACTACCGCTATCAATAATCACAACACATACCTTATCTTGAACCTTGCATCGTGTGAAAGATAGTCTCACGTTGTTGCTCGTCTTGCACTGTTGCACATTCAAACTACGTTTGACAACCATGATCTCCATAACTTGACCAGATTCAAGAACTTCTAGGTCATTCTCTTCATCTTCTTTAGTCGGGAGTTCATGTACATCTTCCTCGAATCGACTCGATCTCTCCATCTTCTCGCATCAACATAACCCTTCGATTAGGACAACGGCTAGCAACATGTCCTCTACCAAGGCACTTAAAGCACTGAATATCTCTTGATCGTTCTGGTGCCACCATTGGTTGTTTGCCACGTCCATTATCAGCAATGGGAGGCTTTGGTTTGCTGGATTCGCCTGGCTCTCGAATCCGTAATGGCGGTTGTGGTGCTTGTTTCCTGGCGTTGTTAGGGGTGTATAAAGGATTGAAAAGATTTAAATGGAGTATTACCTCGAGTAGAAGCTTTTCACGTTGTTGTCGCTCAATTTTGATCGCCATATGCACCATGTCATCCAACTCAACATAATGTTGCATTTCAACAATGTTTGCTATTTCAGAATTTAAACCTGCCAAAAACCGAGCCATAGTCGCCTCACGGTCCTCAACTATGTTTGCACGCATCATGGACATCACCATCTCCTTGAAATAGTCCTCAACGCTCCTGTTGCCCTGTTTCAAGGTTTGTAATTTCTGAAATAAATCTCGATGAAAGTGAGAAGGAACAAATCGTCTCGCATGATACGCTTCATATCTTCCCATGTTCTCACTAGACCTTCACCATGCGTCGTCGACTAATCGTAATTGGTCCCACCATACCAAAGCATAGTCAACAAACTCCATAGTCGCTAGTCGAACTTTTTTGTTACGAGTAGTTATAACACTCAAAACGTGTTCAACCTTGCTTTCCCATGTCGATAAGCATCCGGATCTGAACGTCCCGAAAAGAAGGTATGGCAACTTTAATGTTAGAAATATTATCGCCAATCGTAAGTCCCCGGTCGTTGATTCACCCTTGGTGAATGTTCAATGTCATTTTCATCATTATGTTCATTATGGATGATTGTGAACCACCCCTTCAATCTTGTCCAAACGAGAGTGTATAGGCTCTAATGCATTTTCTAATAGGCGTTGCAAGGTGCGAGTAATAGCTTGCATTTGCAAATCGGTGGTTGATCTCCACCACGACTACGATCTTCCGATCCTGTCATCTAAAGCAACACACAAAATACAGATAATGAGTTAAGTAAAACAAAAGTAAAAGTCCTCACAAGACACTCTCAAAACCTCTCGCCACTCCAAAGAACTGCACTCTAAAATAGCACTCAGCCTCGTGTTTCACTTTCGGAGAATGCGTGAATGACTCTTTTGTCTCCCCTTCATTCTCTCACAACGCTCAATGCCTTTTTCCCTCACAATTTCTCGTGTTTTTAGTTCTTTAAAGGACTAATCCAACATTTCAAAACCTGTTATAATTGTGTTGGCTATAAGGAAAACACACCGTTAGAGAGAGAAAAAAATAAAAATAAACAAAGGGAAAGGATAAGAAAAGAGTAAAAGGATAAGAAAATAAAATAAACAAAGGAAAAAGGATGGAATTTAAATAATTTAGTTTCTTACTGCAAAGAAGTGCTTTACAACGTTCCTAGCTCCGAACAAATAAGAATAGTTCGTTTCGGTTGATATCCAAGCACTTCGCAATTACAGAGTACAAAACTAAACATTATTCAACATTTCAACATAACAAAACACACTTTTTTTTTCTTTCCCAAACTTGATAAATTTCAATTCCTCCTTTATTTTTTTATTTTTTATTTTTGAATCTGATTTTTCTTTCTCTTTTTGTTGTTGTTTTTTTTTGAATTTTTGAAACTGATATATATATATTTGTTTTGAATTTCGAATTTTCTTGTTGGAGAAGAAAAGTACAATAATTCCAACTTGGCTCTGATACCAGATGATACGATGGAGCCTAACAAATGCAGACTATCTTCGTATGTTACGGATCTAGGAATGTTGTAAGCACGTTCTGCAAAGAAGAAAACAAAGAAGGAATTAAAGAAATAATCATGGTAAAATATGGGTAAAATAAAAGAACGAAAATGGAAGGAAAATGAAGTTGTTGGCGTTTAAAACAAAAAGAAATTCAATCGGTGAAGTTGAACGCGTCATGAAACGGCCAAGGCAGCAACTTCAGTGTTCAACAATGGCAAAAGTAATCGTTGGAATAGATTAACGTTAAACTCGAAAGAACTTGCACAATCTACTGAGCAAACCCGAATCGAATCTGTTCAACGTCAAAAGGACTTGGACCCTCTAGATAGCGATCTAGGAACCCGAAGTATCAAGAAAATTTGACACAACAAACTAAGTCTGAAATGCCAAGGAAAGTTCAATGAAGAACCGAAATTGAGAGAAATTCTCAAACGTAATTGTTTTCATAAATCATCTAACCTAAATACATCATTGTAATATGTATTTATAAGTACAAAAGAGGGGTGTTGAATGGAAATTCGTGGCTGTAATCAAAAGGGTTTAAAATAAGGAGTTATAACTCCTTTTGGCGTCATTTAATAATAGCCATACATTTAAATTTCAAACGACAACCTCCTTGTTCTTATCCTTGTATATTCACTACACATGCACACACACACTCTTGTGCACAAGCGGTCATGTGCCCTCACATGTTTGGATGCCTCATGGGCTGCCACAAATGCATAGGACACTTGCCCTTACATAGGACACATTTCAGTATACGGACTCGTCACCGGAGTTGAGTGGTGGAGCTGAGTTTGAGCTAGAAACAATCTTTCGAACTATTTCGGTGAGATGAGCTGCATGCTCATATTTGAGCTTCAACCAAGCTAGAAATGATATCTTAAGTCATTGTCCATTACGTTTCCTTATGGTAAACAAAACAAACATGCATTAAAGTAATGCAAACTTATTGAAAACTTATTAACAAGCTATAAACATAATGCAAACTTATTCATTAAAACACAAACAACATCCAATCAATACCAAAACATACTTAAATACACACATAATACATAGTAGAACCTAAATACTTCACATATCAAGATGCAACATGTTATAAAGCCTATGTTCTAAGGCATGAACATGATCGAATAAATCTGGAATCGTAGCACAAGTAAGGAACAAGGCTTCCACAATTTCTTTGCCCTAGATCGAGTAATAGGTCCTAATGGTAAGACCTCCGGATCGGTTTGCTTTGTTGGTGTGAGCGTCGCACATCGAGTTCGAACGTGAAAAAATCAAAAAAATTTGAGTTGTAATTTAATTTTTTCCTTCCTTGTATTTACCTTACTATTGTATTGGAGTATCACAAAAAATCAAAATTCAAAAAAAAAATTCGAAAAAATTCGAAAAAAGAAGTGAGCAAAAAAAGAGTAAAAAAGAAGAAGTGAAAAGTCTTGCGAGTTTTATTTTCATCTCTTATTACTCCGATCATCAAGTATCCTTCCTACCATTATTTATCCATCCCAACGCCACACTTTAAACCAATTTTTTCTTTGTTCACCTACCTTACACGACATTATCCCTTGTAACCCATTTTGAAACCGACCCTCAAGCAGCAAATTAAGTCTACCGAGACGAATTACGAATTTGTGAGACGAGGTCGAGTGGTAAAAGGCAAGAGCGTGAGTTCATTCGAGAGAATAAAAGCCAAATAAGAGTGAAACACAGTGGTGTGCCATTTATTATTTTCTTTGAGAGAACTTGTGAGATTTTGTGGTGAGGATTATTTTCTCTCTAATTTATCTTTTGTTTGCTAACATTTTGTTGAAACATGTCCGAAGAATTTTCTGAATGTGAATTCCAAGTATGGAAGCGAGAAATGCAAAGGATAATACGATCTGAATTAAGCGAATACAAAAAGGAGAACTCCAAGTAATATCAGACAAAGATAAAGAAGATTTGACACTGTTAACATTGACATCAAAATGAGTTCAAGTCTTCAACAATTGGAGAACGAACCGCAACATAAGAATCATTTCATACTCGATGCCGAGTCCACGATAAAATTTGTTGCATCATTGTTAATGGTGACATTAGTTCAAATGTGGCCAAGACTAGAATGGTGGAAAAACTTGGCTTACTCGTTACCAAGCATCCCCAACCTTATAAGCTACGGTGGTTTAACGACAAAGGTGAATTTGAAGTTACTCAACAAGTGCGTGTTGCATATTCCATCGGCAGATACGAAGACGAAGTCGTTTGTGATGTGGTACCTATTCAAGCTTGCCATTTGTTGATGGGAGCACCATGGCAATTGGATCACAAGGTCACTCACGATGAACGTACCAATAGGTATTCCTTCAAGCATCAAGGAAGGAAAATCACCTTAGCACCGCTCACACCGGAACAAGTCCATGAGGACCAAATCAAATTGAAAATTTTGGTTGTAAAAGATTTTGAGCGAGAAAAGAATAAAGAAAATGAAATGAAAGAAATGAAAAAGAAAAATATGAAAATGAGATTTCAAAAATAAAAGAGAGTGAAAAGCAAAAAGAGATTGAAAAAGAAATTGAAAGAGAGCTTGAAAAGAAATCGAGTGGAAAAGAAAAAGAGTTCGCAAAAGAAACGAGTGAAGAAAGCAAGCAAGAAAAAGTAAGGAAAATTTTTGCTAACCCCTGTTTGAGTTTGCCTTTTGATTCTTCTTCGTTTCAGGTTTGCAAAATTTCACCCACGGACTGGTTCCAACTTCATTATCTTTCTGACATACGACGTTTTCAATTAATTGAAAAAGGTAAGTTGGATGTTGTGAATAATTTTCAAACTTTCGAAGGTAAGTCAGGTAAGAATCTTTTTGGTCTTCATTCTGATTGTGATTTGTTTTCTATCGATCAATTCGGCCATTTTGTTGGTCTTAGAGAAAGCCCATTCAAACATTTGTTTTGTTGTTTAACCTTGGATCGAAATGTTGATTTTTCCTTGAAAGGAGTCTTGCAATGCTCTAATCATCATTTGTTTCCTACTGATTTCCATCACGATCAATTGCAAGATATCATTCTTCCAATGTTTCAAGGTAAGCAAGGTATGAATGTTGAAAATTTTAAGGCACCTCTGCCTTTTTCGATTGTTGGTGGACACATTGTTGATGATTTGGTCTTTAGAAAAAATCTAAACTTTGACGTGGCTACTTGTCATTCTTTGATTGATGATGATCCATTTGTTTTTCCGATGATAAGAAGATTCTTGTTTTGAAAAATATTATTTTCTTGATGGTATTGGTTGTTTATCTTTAACTAGCAATGGAATGCATGTTTTGGATGCTCGAGATGAAAGTCCGTATAAATTGTTCATTCTAAGCGATCCTGTTGAAAAGGAATGGAAATGTATTGATGAGTATGGCATCGCAAGATTTTTGATGAAGAACGAATAAAACAGCACCAACAAAATATGGAATTGTGTGATCAAAAGTCGACATATTATCTGTTTGGTTGTGTTGATCATGTGAATTATCTAATTTGTGGTGTGAAATTTCCATGTTTTCGTAAATCTTTTGAACAAAATTTAAAGGGTTTGCTTGTTTGAATTTGAGTATGCTAACACCCTCGTTGCCATTTGGATCGAGTAGTCAAAATCATTTGTTTAATCTGAGTTTGCTATTATGAATCATCCATGAAAGAAAGCAAGCATCGTAAATTTTGTTTGAATGAATGTGTAAACAATCTTTGTTTGTATGATGCTTTGTCTTTAAGTTTGAAAATGAGACATGTGAATCTTGTTGGTTTGTTAAGTCAAAATCAAAATTTTGTTTAGGAGGTTGTTCTCAACGTGGTCTAAAAGATCCGAACATGTTTTGCATGATAATGATTTTGAGTTGCTTAGTGTTCTTTCTATGAAGTCTGTCATGAAATTGCCAAATCAAATTGAAATGGCAAGAGAAAATTTTGTTTTGACCCGGAGATTATTATTCTTTGTTCTTGTTAAAAGGGCTTGGATTTTGTAATTCGACCTTGAGATTATGCCTTTCGATTGTTTTGTGATTTAGGTTTGTTTCTATTGAAAAAAGCGGTAAGAACAATTTCTATTTTGACCACGTATCGGTTTATTTGTTGAATTGTGAATCAAATTTTGGAAAGTTCCTTTGTGCTTAACCTTCATCGTGTTACTAATTCGTTCTATTCTTTTATAGGTAACGATGTGAGGTGGTACCCTTCTAAAGAGGTAGGGTATGCGAATGAGCTTCTTTCGATCCAAGCCATTTGTGGCTATCAAAATCTTGAACGATTTTTCATGAGCAAATGGCCGATTTGGGGACAAATCGTTTTAAAGAGGAGGGATGATACGACCACGCCTCGGGCACACTTTTGGACCAGCTCCTAAGCATTGTTTGCAAATCCATGCGAAATGAATTAGTTCATTGCTTCTCGTTGAGCTCTATTTAGCTCGTTTCCACTCACTTGAGCTCAAGTCACTCATTCAAATGAGCTTATTTTAGCTTTCTTTAGTTTGCATTTATTTTGCTGAAATAAACCATTTAATTTGTCTTTAGTTGAATTAGTTGTTTATTTTAAGTTAATTGATTTGTTAAATCTGGACAAATAATTAATTAAGTTTTTAATTATATCTAAATTAAATACTTAATTAATTATGATGTTGTAAATATGTCGAATTTGTTAATATGTATGGCGAATTTAATGTGCAAATTATTGAGTTCATATCTTTGCTAATTTAATGTGTCTCGAAATGCATTTAACTTGTTGATGTTATTTGTGCAGTTCATGACCGGATTGGTGCAATGTATGGGAGTGTGCATGCACAATTGAGGTTCAATGGATGGTATTTAAAGTAACACATGCAGTTGGGACGCTCATGCAAGAGGGAGTTGCTGAAAGTTCATGTATTTGAAGATTCATGGATCATATTTATGGGGGAAAGTACATGGGACGTTTCATGCATGATTCATGCATTTTCAAGATGACCATTCAAGTATTTTAGGCACATTAATGCCTCATTCAGCCAAGGGAGATGTAGGATCATTAAAGGGCTGCACATTCATGGAATTATGGAGATTCTTCAAGGCTAAGGATGCATGAATGCATCTAGTGAAGCAACATGATGATTCGGTCAATCCATGCATCATCTCCGGACATGAACCAAATTTTAATGCTTCATTCATGCACATTCAGCAAATTAATTATTTCTTTCTAGAAATTTCTAGCATATTCATGGCTGAATTCTTAGCCATTAAGTTGCCCATTCGGCTAGCTTAGTCTTGGCCTATAAATAGCTTACTTGTTTATTGTAAAGGTTCACGAATTTGATTATTGAAAACTTGATTGAGAGGTATCCTCCTATCCTATTTAAATGCGAGTCTCGTTCGACTTATCTAGCTCGCTAGTGGCGTCAACCCGACTCCTTGAACTTATCACCATTCTGGTGTGGCGTTCCCCACCTTTTTTATACCTTTGGTTCTTACCTCAATATAGGTAACGGGTCAAGGTCCATCTTCGACTATCCATCAAATTCACCTTAAGCAACATAAGTCCGGGGCAATACTTCATATAGTATTGAATTGTTCTTCAGCTTGAGTTCACTTTACCATCTCCATTTTAACTTTAAAATTATAAACTTTATTTTTCTTGTAAAACCCAAACCTAACATCAATCATCAAACTTCACCTATCCTTTGAACCATTTTCCAACTTCCGTTTAAAGTTAATCAAAATCAATTTTCTCACCAAGCGAACGACTCTTCTCGTCGACGATAGGGCAAACAAGTGAATCGACTCAATCAATCGAGCGGATCACATCGGTATGAACCAAAGGTATCAATGGTGAACGCCACACTCGGGTTGGGGAGTGATAAGTTCGAAAGAAAGACTCGGAAAGACGCCACTAGAAGCTAGATAAGTCTTACGGGTCTCGAACAAATTTGAGAGAAAATGCCTCACAAATTTGGCGACAATTAGTTACTTAAAATGTCAAAAGTCCTTTACAAAGTAAAAATTCAGCTATTTATAATAATCTCCTAAGCTAGCCGAATGGTCTCTTTCAATCCTTAAGGAGTAAGCAAATGAACCACTTGAATGTGCTAGCTAGATTAATTTGAACTTGACAAGCTTCTAGAACTCCCATTGAACCTTGGTCACTTTGAATGGTGCATGAAGGAGTTAGATTCGCCAATGTACATAAATGAGCTTATTTAAGTTGTATCTTTTCTTTGAAAAGTGACCAGACCATTAAGAGGGATTTGAATGGCCAAATGAAGTGTGAACACTCGGTTTCAAAGAGTCCTTGTGTGTGAACATTCCAAACCGAAAAGCCAAGAGTGTGAACTTCATGTGAACGGCAATATGCTGGTTCTTGAATCATTTAAAATCAATGAACATTCCTCATGCATGTAACACCACATTCATTGAACCTATGATGCATGCACCTAGCTTAAATGCTTCCATCCACATTCGCCAACCTAAACATGAACAAATGAATTTAGTTGATCATTATTCAGCTGAATCATATTAAAAACGAAATTTAGACAACATTAATCCAAATAATTAAAACAAAACTCAATTAATTAAACTAAGTCTAATTAATTCGGTTTGGACAAGACACATTAAAACATGTATTAAGACTTATATATAAGCTGTAGGAAATTAATTTGACTTAATAACATGTAGGAAAACACAATTAATCATGCATAATTAAATCAGACCAGATTTGAGACAAATTAAATAGCAAAATTATTTGAGCTGAATTTGCAAGTTTTGAGCTAAATTGAGCTGATTTGAGCTCATTGAGCTAAATTGGAAGTTAATTCAGCTCGTAGTAAAATGCATGGAGTGTTCTTGAGTTGGTCCAAGCTTCTTGATGTGCCCAACCAAAGTCTAGCCCCAAACTTTGTTAACTAAAGCAAAACAGCCTCCTTGAATTGTTTGGCTCGTGATCGAGTGATGGGACCTTGAGGCAGCTCAAAGGCTCCTTGCTCAAGCTAGATTGGACTTGAGGCATGGCCGTATCAAGGCGGAATCCAACTCCCTTGTCTGAATTTTTTCTAGACTTTGTGGCATTTTTTAAGAACTCACAACAAAGAATCTCACTATCCACTCACAAAGAAATCTCACACACTTGGCTTTTTTTTTCGTCGAATAAACTCACCACTCTCTTGCCTCTTTCCACTCACTCCTCCTCTCTAAGTTCTTAGGAATTATTTAAACTTAAAAAGCAATTATTGTGGGTTAAACTTACAAACTTGATGTTTGGGCTTGGTAAGATTATTGTAGGACAAAGGAAGGTAGGCTTGAAACAAAGAAATGAAAATTTGGGCAGCAAACAAAAACTAAATTTCAAAACTAGCTCTTTTTTTTTTCACAATTTTTTTTTCAAATTTTTTTTTCAATTTTTTTTCACAACTTGATATCCAATCTTTTAAGTTTGAATGGAAACAAGTTTTTTTTTCGAATTTTTTTTTGAAATTTTTTTTCGAGTTTTTTTTTGAGAAACTACTATACCGTAATGCCGACAACGTCGATTCTTACTCCCAATTCGCTAGCTCTGATACCAATTTGATACAAACTCGTCTCGTGATGTTTTGAGTCGTATGTGTTGCCCAATCGTGAATTGAGTAAGGATGGATTCGTTCAGTTTTAAAATGAAACAAAATAGAGATAATGGCTTCAAACAAAGGTAATAAACAAAATAAAGAGGAAACAATAACAAATTAATTGGCTAAGACCGAAAATGAACCAACAATAACGAATTGTTGACCCAAATCTCAAAATGGTCTTTAGGTGTTTTTCGGTTAAAGGAAACAAGAAAGGAACCTTGACCCACTATCAACTATGATAGGAACCAAAGGTATATTGAGCATACACACCAAAGGTGATAAGTTCAAAGAACAAAGAATAGATTTGACGCCACAAGCTATGCTTGATAAGTCAAATCAATTCCGAAACAACAAAGAGAATTGGATAGCTCACAATTCAAATATTTCATCTATATTCAGCAAAAAGTTCCTCCCCTCTATGGCTGATTACATCGATTTATAATGCTAGAACAAGGTAACCGAATGGTCAAAAACATCCACTTAATGTGCCATAAAAAACGATGTCTTTCTTATTCTTTGAACCAAATAACTCCTTCCATAAAATCACTTTAATTCAGCTGATTTGAATGTCTTTAATGGCTTAGAAAATGACTCTTGAGTTGTCCTTGTCTAGTTGAATAGTCACCATCTCTTAACCTGCTCCTTAATGACATTCAAAGGCTTGATTAATTTCTCTTGAAAGCTCCAAAAGCGGTGGAAGTGGAAGAGTTGCTGCTGAATTTTAAAGGGCATAAAATTCTCTTTAAAACTCCTTTAATGATTTTTAAGCTCCTTTATAACATCCTTTAATTGTAACTCAAAAGAACTTGAACAGCCACTTAATTAAATGTGTAATGACCTTGAATTGTAACCACTATAAGCTAAAAAGTCACCTGCAATAAACACATTAAAATGAGTTTATTAAACAAATGAAAACACTTATTTATCATAACAAACATTAAACTTACTTAAATAAATGAACTAAAACATATATGCAATAATTATTCCAGAACTAGTTTAATTAAAGAAGCATAATTTAAAAAACTTAATTTATGCATCAATAAATAATCCTAGGAACTAGATCAATTAAGAACAACACTTATTAAATAAAGTTCAACAAAACACTTATTAATTAAAACTAAGATGAGTTGAATAAATGTCCAGCAACTCATTTATTAAACTAAGATGCTAAAATGCATGGTTTTGAAATGCAAATTTAACTAACATGAAAGTTACATAATTAAACTAACTTGACTTAATTTAATGATGCAAACTTAACTAACATGAAAGTTACATAATGCATGACTTTATTAAATGCGAGAACACATATTAATGATGTGCAAACTATGACATAATTAAAACACAAACTAAAATAACTAAAATTAATGAATCAAAGTCCTTTTTTCCAGCAGCCAAATTGACAAACTAAAATTAAAAACTTCATTTTGCACTTGGGCCCTCGAGTTTGGACCAATCTCGGTAGCATCGAGTTGTGTCGTAACATGATCTTGACCGGGATCGCATCGGGATGTCTATATTTGATGGTGATCTTGTTGATGGCACGACAATCAACACACATTCGCCACGACCCATCCTTTTTGGGCACAAGTAAAGCGGCACCACACAAGGACTAAGTGATACGAGATCAAAGGCGACAAATCGTTCCAAACTAAATGGGACCATTCAGAGTTTGTTAGCAAGGCCTTAGATGCGTTACGAAAGAACGGAAAATCAAGATTTCAAATCTTGGGAATCTTGGTCAAGAAACCAAATCTTGCAGCCAAAGCGCATTGGATCTCCATTACGAGCATCAACGATTCAATTTCGGTAGGAAATGGATCACAATCCCAAATTCTTGAAGGCAAAGCCCAATAAAAATATTCCAAGCCCAATCAAGAAATCCACCCATACTTAGTCAAAAATCAGGCCAAATTGTCAAAGTGGCCCAAGTTGTAAAGTTTTATATTTAATTATTTATTTATTTTACTTAGTTTAAATTTTTATGTAAATATTCAGTTCAAGAGTCCCAAATAAAGACCCCGCCAAATTTCCATATTAAAATAATTAGGAGTTTTTTATTTTAGTTTTCTAATTAGATTAGGAAAACACTTAAGAGGCCTATATAAAGGCTTGGCACGCCACCTTGTTATTAACTTCTCAATTATATAAAAATTTCAGATTTGTTTAAGTGCAAAATTCTCTTTGAGTTTTTCTCCAATGATTCTCTCTTGGGTTTTCTTTAGAAGTTGTTTTAACAATCTTTTAATTGTAGAACCATCTTCACCTTTTTCTTGCCATTGATATTCTTTGGAGGGAGATTAGAGCCGTTTGAAGGGAGTTATGAAATCTTTCGGGATTTCAAGGCTTCTTAGGACTTTAATTTAATTCTTGCTGTTCAAGTTCTTTCTTTGTTCTTTGTCGCGTTTGATTTGTTTAAACTCCAAGAACTCTTCGTTTAATCGATCTCTTGTTGGCACACATAATCGATTCAAAAAATCCCCATTTCTAGGGTTCTTGCCGATTCATCCATACTCTTTTGGGTGAAATTAGATTGCGAAATTTGGGGAAAACTATCTTGGTATTCAATTGGGCGAATCACAATCTCCTTTAGGGTTTCAAGAACCCTTATTAACACTTATTTCTATTCTCAATTTGATTCTTTGTTGATTTGAGGATTTTATTTCAGATCCGGAAATTAAAAGTTCTAATCTTTTAATTTTCATTTCGCTTCGAATCTGATTGTTTAGGGTTTTCGTAGGAGTTTCCGTGACTTGGCAACTCGATCTTGGTCCTTTACAACTCTCGTATCATTTGGTATCAGATTTTGGGCGTTTTGGGTGTTCTTGGTTGAATTCTAAACTGATCTCAATTTTTTAAAGCAAAAATAGCAGTTTTACCTAGAAAAGTCTTTCAAAAAAAATCATTTGAGTGGGTAAACGTTGTCCGATTGATCTGAAATTTTACATACATATTTTTGGCACTATGATTGAATATAAAAAAATTATTCCCACAAAAAAATCAGTCAAAAAATTCAAAAAATTGAAAAAAGACGAAATCCAATAAAAATTTAAAAAATATTCAGCGGGTTGAGTTTGGTACCCAAACTTTTCAGATCAAAAATTCAATATTTAAGGACATTCCAGATTTAATTTTGTGATTTTTGGAGATCGGGAACACCTCAAACGAAGTTGTCATGTTACTCCATGATTTTTCGTGTTTTCTATTTTAGCAATTTTATTGATTCTTAGCTGTAGGTTTTCATTTGTTTGCCTTTATTTTTCCTTTACACTATCTAACACCTTCTTGTTTCTTGTGTTAGTAGGATTTTAAAGTGTGCACAATTCTTCCTCGGTGCAACACAAATCGGTTGGTGTGTCGTCTCGTTTTTGGCATCCTAGTGCAAATTAGGATTCTTTGGTAGTTCGGTTCATACACTCTTTAATTGATTAATATAAACTCTACTAAAGAACTCACAAGCCTGAATTCTACCTCATTGAGAATTTGATTTTCTTTTGAGTGATTAACGGTGAGGTTTGCTAACTTTTATTTTGAGTGTTGAGTGTTTATTTTTGCGATTTTTAGAAAATGTCTAAAGATGACCATAATGATACACTTATGAAAAGTCCAACAACAGTTAGAGCGGACATCTTGCTGCAATCACACAAATAATTGCTACACTTCAAGCATTGAATACTACTTTGAATGAGGTACGATTGAATCAAGAACCTCAATATCGAGATCCAATCAAGGATGATAGGGATAACCAGCCCCATAGGCGCTGACCCTCGACGTGTCCCTAGAATGGATGATGATTTTCATGATCGTGGGCAACCTTCTTTGGCAAAACCAAGTTCACAATTCCTCAATTTCGTGGTAAGAATGATCCGAAGCTTATTGTGAATGGGAATCTAAGATTGAGCTTATGTTTCGGTACCATAAATGTCGGATGATGAAAAGGTAGCATTAGCAACGCTGAATTTTCAGATTATGCATTAAGTTGGTGGACTTAATGATACGATCTCGGTTTAGTAGTTGAATCGAGTCGTTTAGTTCCGATCGTAAACGAAGAAGTATGTTTGAATAAATCGATTCAAGAGAAAGTAAAGAGAAATTGGGTTCAAAGAAAGCAAGTCGGATGAACAAGTTGGTATGGTTTTGGTTTAGATGAGAAAGAATTGGTTTGAATTTGGTCGAGTTCGGTTTTGGGTTTGTTACTGAAATGGTAATGTGATTTGGTTCAAAATGGTATCTGATTTAGTGCAATTGGTAAGGTGATTTGGTTCGAAATGGTATACGATTTGATACGAAATGTTAATGGTTCAAAAGGTCAAGAGTGAACCAACACTAAGGAAGAGTGTTGACCGAAACTTATAGGACCTAAATGAATTGGAAATGGTTGAAAAGGACCTTGACCCGATACTTAGGAAAGTATGAACCAAAGGTATCAAAGGTGAACGCCACACTCGGGTTTAAGGAGTGATAAGTTCGGAAAAGACTGGAAGAGCGCCACTAAAAGCTTAGATAAATCTTACGGGTCTCGAACGAAATTTGAGAGAAAATGCCTCACAAATTTGGCAGCAATTAGCTAATTAAAATGTCAAAAGTCCCTTACAAAGTGAAAATTCAGCTATTTATAATAATCCACTAGGCTAGCAGAATGGTCACTTAAATTCCTTAAAATTAAGCAAATGAATTACTTAAATGGGCTAGCTAGATTCGGCTGAACTTGGAGCTCCAATGGTCACCTTCTAGATGGACAATTGAACTTGGAGCTTGAGGAGTAAATGGCAGCAGCTACATTCGGTTGATGTGCTTAAAGGAGCTCATTTAATTGGCAACTATTGCTGAAAAATTACCAGCAATTAAGAAGATGTTGAGTAGTCACTTTGAGTGTGAAAACCAAGTTTTGAAGAGTCTTTGAATGTGAACACCTTGATCCGAACAGCCATGATGTATCCAACGGTGTGTAAGTAATAAATTCATTGAATGGTCACTTAGGAGACTTCAAACAGCAGCCAACTTCATTCTCCCATTCATGCATGTGCCGTCCCCTTCATGTACCCTCTTTTAATACCTTTCATGCTCCAAAAACGTTCATGGATGATGTACCTGCAGCAACATTCATCAAATAATTCAAATTCATGTTTAGACACATTAAATTAACACTAAAATGCTGCACATTAAATTCGGCGCCTTGGGACATAATTAAAACAAGTAATAAAGTTAACATATTAAAAACAAGCTTAAAAACATATTTATAAGCTGTATAAATTAAGACAAAATTAATAACATGTCATAATAACTAAAATATCATGCATAATTAAGTTTGACCAGATTTAAGACCAATTTAATAACGAAAATTAATTAAGCTTGTAAATAACTAATTTAACTAACTCAATTAATTATTTCAGCTACTATATTATTGACTAAGTTATTTTGAGCTAATTTTGAGCTGGTTCGAATTTAATGAGCTGAAGTGGAGCTTAATTCAGCTCGTAACAAAGTGCAAGGAAGGCTCATCGAGTTTGTTCAAGCTTCATCAATGCGTCCAACCAAAGTCTCGCCCCAAACTTGATCTACTAAGGCCGAAACAGCCTCCTTGAATTGTTTAGCTCGTGATCGGGTGATTGGACCTTGAGGCAGCTCCAAAGGCTCCTTGCTCGAGCTAGGTTGGACTTGAGGCGTGGCTGTATCATCCTCCCCCTCTTCAAAGCGATTTGTCCTCAAATCGGAATCTGCATCAAAAGGGGATAAGTCAGAGACATTAAAACTTGCACTTATGTTATACTCACCTGGTAGATCAAGTCGATAAGAATTCTCGTTGATTCGTTCCAAGACTTGAAAAGGGCCATCACCATGGTAGTAGCTTTGACCTTCGTTGGTGGAAAACGTTCCTTTCTCATGAACCCAAACCCAATCACGAGTTCGAAGATAATTCTTTTCGACCCTTGTTCGCTTTCCTAGCATAACTTTCGATTCTTGCTTCAATGTTGGCTTGAACTTTCCGATGTAACTCCTTTACATACTCGGCCTTCTCTTTAGCATCTGCATGAATAAGTTGATCGTTAGGTAAAGATACTAAATCTAAAGGAGTTAACGGATTAAATCCATAAACAATTTCAAAAGGAGAGTGTTTGGTTGCCGAGGTGAACGGATCGATTATACGCAAATTCTATATCGGCAAACACTCCTCCCGACTTAAGATTTTTCCGTATGATGGCTCGTAACAAAGTTGATAGCACTTTCGGTTGACCACTTCCGTTTGTCCATCTGTTTGGGGTGGCAAGTGGTTGAAAACAACAACAGTTCCGAGCTTTCCCCAGCGATCTCAAAATGGCTCAAAACTTCGCATCTCGATCGAAACAATCGTCCTCGGATGCCATGCAAACGAACAATTTCCTTAAAGAAAAGATTAGCAATGTGAATGGCATCATCGGTTTTGAACAAGAAATAAAATGAGGCATTTTGGAAAACGATCAACAACAACAAAAATAGAGTCCTTCCCGTTTTAGTCCTAGGCAATCCAAGGACAAAATCCATGGAAATGTCCTCCCAAGGTGCGTCGGGTATAGGGGCGGCGTATACAACCCGTCTTGCTTAATCTTGGATTTGGCCTTCTTGCACGTCACACATCAGCTTTTACACACTGTTCAATGTCCCTTTTCATTTTCGCCAATAAAATGCTCTTGGAGGGTTGCTAAGGTTTTCCAACGCCAAAATGGCCCATAAGGCCTCCGCTATGCGCCTCATGTACTAATAGGTCTATTATGGAACTCCGGCACACATAATTTTCCTTCTCTAAAAGGAATCCGTCGCTCCTATAAAACTTATCAATAGCAACACTTTCACAAGCAACAAATATTTCTCCAAAATCATCATCAATGAGGATATAAATCTTTAACAATGCAAAACCAAGCGGTTTAGAGTCCAAATACGACAAAAGGTATACCTTCTTGAAAGAGCATCACCTCGATATTTTCCTTGCCCTTTTATACTTAATGACATAGGAAATGACTCCAAATACTCTACCCACTTAGCATGGCGTTTGTTTAATTTGTGTTGTCCTTTAATGTGCTTTAACGCTTCATGATCCGAATGGATCACGAACTCCTTGACCACAAATAGTGTTGCCAAGTCTCGAGAGCGCGGATAAGTGCATACATCTCCTTGTCATAAACGGGTAGTTTAGCACGGCACCATTCAAATTTTCACTAAAGTAAGCGATCGGCCTCCGTCTTGAGTTAACACGGCACCTATTCCAACACACGAGGCATCACACTCAATTTCAAATGTTTTAGAAAATCGAGTAATGCTAACAACGAGCTTTAGTAAGACAATCTTTAATAATATTAAAAGAATTTTCTTGTTCTTCGCCCCAATGAAAAGTCAATTCTTCTTGATAGTGCTTGTCAGCGGTCAAAATAGCGTGCTAAAGTTGGGTACAAATCGCCTATAGAAACTTGCTAGGCCATGGAAGCTTCGCACTTCTTGGCTTATGCTCATGGGTCTCGGCCATTCTTGAATCGCCTTAATCTTTTCGCTATCTACTTGAGGCCCTCCGAGCTAACCACGAAACCTAAAAAGATAACTTTGTCAGAACAAAATGTACACTTTTTAAGATTAGCATACAAAGTCTCTTTTCTAAGTACTTCTAAAACAGCTCGCAAATGAATTACATGCTCATCCATCGATTTGCTATAAATGAGGATATCATCGAAATATACAACGCAAAACTTACCAATGAAATTTCGTAAAACATAGTTCATAAGTCTCATAAAAGTGCTAGGAGCGTTGGTTAAGCCGAATGGCATTACCAACCATTCATACAAACCATGTTTCGTTTTAAAAGCGGTTTTCCACTTGTCACCTTCTGTATACGAATCTGGTGGTATCCGCTTTTGAGATCAATTTTCGAGAACAACTTTGCACCACTTAACTCATCGAGCATGTCATCCAAGCGCGGTATGGGATGCCTATACTTAATAGTTATTTTATTTACTGCGTGACAATCGACACACATGCCAAGTTCCGTCCTTCTTAGGCACCAACAAAACAGTGCACGCACATGGACTAAGGCTTTCTCGAATGTAGCCCTTTTCCATGAGTTCGTTAACTTGACGTTGAAGCTCTTTGGTCTCTTGAGATTGGTTTGGTATGCTGGTCGGTTTGGAATAACGACTCCGAGCACAAAATCAATTTGGTGCTCGATCCTGCAAGTGGTGGCAAACCACTTGGCACTTCATCCGGAAAAAGGTCTTTGAAATCACGCAGAGAGACAAAAGCAGAAGAAGGGGGATCTCCGGATAAGTCGTTAGTATTAAACAAATTTTCCTTATACATAAGTACAAGGATCGGTTGTCTTGCCAAAAATGCTTTTCGAACATCACTTGCTTTTGCAAAGACATTCAATTTTTCAATCACTTTTCTTTTCATCTTTTTCTTTTCTCATTTTTTTCATTCTCTTTTGAATTTTCTTTCTTTTTTCATTTTCTTTTCTTTTTGTATTTTCGCTCTTTTCTTTTCTCTCATTTGATCTACGGAATTTTTCAACTTTAATTGATCCTCGTAAACTTGCTTTTGGCGTCAATGGGGCTAAGGTTACATTTCTTCCCGATGTTTGAAAGAATATCGATTTGAGTAACCATCGTGCATGACTCGGCGATCGAATTGCCATGGGCGGCCCAATAACAAGTGACCCGTGCATTGGAACGACATCGATAGCACTTCATCGGAATATTTCCCAATGGAAAAGGAGACTAGAACTTGCTTTGTCACTTTTAACTCTCCTCCATCATTGAGCCATTGAAGTTTGTGCGGAGTTGGATGCTTGGTGGTCGGTGATTTAATTTTTCCACCATGAGAGTGCTCGCTACGTTCGTACAACTTCCTCCATCGATGATGACACTACATAGCTTTCCTTGTACTTGACAGCAGTATGGAAGATGTTCTCTCGTTGTTGTTCATCGTCAATGCTTTGGATACTTAGGCTCCTTTTGACGACTAAGAGTTCCCCATCAAGGCGTGCTCCACTTCTTCATTGTCGAGAGCGGTTTCGGGCTCATCTTCAAGCTCTTCTTCCTCCGATTCGATTTCTCCATTTGCTCGAACCACCATGACGTTGCGGTTGGGACATTGACTGCAATATGGCCCCTTCTAAGGCACTTAAAACACTTAATATCCTTGAACGATTAGCAAATGAATCGGTGGCCTTACCTTTGCTCGTGTCGCCCATGGGTTTGTTTGCTTTAGCGAGCACCATTGGCTCTTTGCACGACTTGGTGGATTATTCTTACTCATGCTTTGCCCCCATCTCGTTGTGCTCGTGGTGGGATAACTTCACGTGGTACTCTTTCGTTTGAGTTGCTTCTCACCTTAATGGCCATATGTACCATGTCCACGATCTCTACGTAATGTTGCAATTCCACAATGTTGGCAATGTCGCGATTGAGACCAACAAGGAAGCGTGCCATCGTTGCTTCCACGATCTTCTTGGGCGTCGACCTGGGATCATTGCGATTTCCATCTCTTTGAAATAATCCTCAACACTCCTTGAACCTTGAGTGAGGTTTTGAAGCTTTTGATAGAGCTCCGATGGTAATAAGAGGGAATAAAGCGACGTCGCATCCGGCCTTCATCTCGACCCAAGTGGATATTGGCCGTTCTCCATTCCTTCTTGGCTCGTGGTGAGTTGATCCCACCATATCATAGCATAATCGAAAACTCTATAGCGACCAACTTAACCTTTTAATCTCGGAATGATTATGACAATCGAAACAAATTCGATCTTCTTCTCCCATTCCAAGTAGGCTTAGGATCGATTTTCCTTGAAAGGATGGAATGGATAGTTTAATGTTCCTTAAGTCGTCATCCATGCGTCTTTGATTCCAATTACCTCGGTTCCTTTGACCTCTTTGTCCTTCACTTATGTTTGATCCTTGATCACTTTCGGCTTCATTCGGATCATATAGGTCGTCTTGATTGATTTCCAATTGGTCTTGCCCTCTTTGCGCCCTTGGGGTGTATGCGCTCGTTGATTCCCCAATTCAACTCGATCCAATCGTTCATTAACAGATTCTAACTCACCTCGGATCATCGTTGGATTTCTCGTAACAAGGCTTGTTGAGCCAAATCGCCTCCACCTCCTCCAGCGCAATGTTTGGATTGGTTGCCTTCCACCTCCTTCCGCCATATTTCGTTCGGGACTTTGAGACATGTAAATAAAAACCTCACAACAAAAACCTCACAAAATCTCTCACAAGAAGAATAAACACTCCCCTCGTGTTTCACTCAATTTAACTTTTAACTTGATGTAACTCTCATGCCTTTTACCACTCACTTTCCTCTCGTGATTTCGTGGCGACTCGTGGTGACTTAGTCTTAGTCCAATGGTGGCTTCAAAAGGTTTAACAAAGGATCGATGTTAGGTTATGGGTAGGCTAAAAGAAATAAGAAAGGCTTTTAGGATAAGTGTGGCGTGAAAGAAAGAAGATGAGTAAAATAGGTATCGAACTTACAAACTTCGAAACACTAAAATTTTTTAATAAAGTGAAATTTCACTAAGAAGGATATAAAAGGGTGTAGAATGTGATTTTGGAAAAATTTTTGTTGAAGTGTCTCCGACTCTTTTTTTTATGGATCTTTCAAGTTTTTTCGTCAGCACCTAGGCAAGTATGCAATTTTTTTCTTTCAATTTTTTTGATTTTTTTTCGATTTTGAATTTTTTTCGAACTCTCTTTTTTTCATACCTATTTCAAATTGACTTCGAGTGCTTTCGTACTTCTCATTTTACCAGTTCGATACCAAATGATACGATCTCGGTTTAGTAGTTGAATCAAAGTCGTTTAATTTCTTCTTGTCAATTCTTTCTTTATTTCCGCTTGTCTTTGAATCTTTATCTAATTTATTTTATTTCTTATTGTGTTTTCAAATTTTTCTATCTTAAGGAATTAGCCCAAAATCCCCAATTTCTAGGGTTCTTGCCGATTCATCCATACTCTTTTGGGAGAAATTAGATTGCGAAATTTGGGGAAAACTATCTGGGTGTTCAATTGGGCGAGATCGTAATCTCTTTTAGGGTTTCAAGAACCCTTATTAACACTTATTTCTATTCTCAATTTGATTCTTTCTGATTTGAGGATTTTATTTCAGATCTGGAAATTCAAAATTCTAATCTTTTAATTTTCTGTTGTTTGATCTGATTGTTTAGGGTTTTTCGTAGGAGTTTCCGTGACTTGCAACTTCGATCTTGGTCCAAGCAACCCCGTATCCTTGGCAACACTATTTGTGGCGAAGGAGTTTGTGATCCATTCGGATCATGAAGCGTTAAAGCACATTAAAGGACAACACAAATTAAACAAACGCCATGCTAAGTGGGTAGAGTATTTGGAGTCATTTCCCTATGTCATTAAATATAAAAAGGGTAAGGAAAATATCGTGAGTCGGCGCTCTTTCAGAAGGTATACCCTTTTATCGCATTTAGATTCCAAATTACTTGGTTTTGTGTTTCGAAAGATTTGTATGCTAATGATAATGATTTTGGTGAAATTTATCTTTGCTTGTGAGGCTGTGGCGTTGACAAGTTTTATAGGTGCGATGGCTTTCTTTTAAAGAAGGAAAATTATGTGTGCCGTAAGGTTCGATACGAGGAGTTGTTAGTAAATGAGTGCGATAGCGGAGGCCTTATGGGCCATTTCGGTTGGAAAACCTTAGCAACCTCCAAGAGCATTTTATTGGCCAAAAATGAAAAGGGACGTTGAGCGAGTGTGTGCACAATGTGTGGCGTGCAAGAAGGCCAAATCAAGATTAAGTCAGACGGGTTGTATACGCAGCTCCTATACCGATGCACCTTGGGAGGACATTTCCATGGATTTTGTCCTTGGATTACCTAGGACTAAAACGGGAAGGACTCTATTTTGTTGTTGTTGATCGCTTTTCCAAAATGTCTCATTTATTTCTTGTTCAAAAAACCGATAATGCCGTTCACATTGCTAACCTTTTCTTTAAGGAAATTGTACGCTTGCATGGCATTCGAGAACGATTGTTTGGATCGAGACGCCAAGTTTTTGAGTCACTTTTGAAGGTCATTGTGGAAAGCTCGGGACTAAATCGCTTTTCAACCACTTACCACCCCAAACGGATGGCCAAACGGAAGTGGTCAACCGAGTGCTATCAACTTTGTTAAGAGCCATCATACGGAAAAATCTCAAGTCATGGGAGGAGTGTTTACCGCATATAGAATTTTACGTACAATCGATCCGTTCATTCGCAACCAAACACTCTCCTTTGAAATCGCTATGGATTCAACCCGTTAACTCCTTTAGATTTAGCGTCTTTACCTAACGATCAACTTATTCATGCGGATGCTAAAGAAGGCCGAGTATGTAAAGGAGTTACATCAAAAGTTCGAGCCAACATTGAAGCAAGAACCGAGTTATGCTAGGAAGCGAATAAGGGTCGAAAAGAATTATCTTTGAACCTCGTGATTGGTTCAGGTTCACATGAGAAAGGAACGCTCCCCTACCAACGTAGATCAAAGCTATTACTGCTGGTGACGGACCTTTCCAAGTTTTGGAACTAATTAATGAAAATTCTTATCTTCTTGATCTACCGTGTGAGTATAACATAAGTGCAAGTTTCAACTTCTCGATTTATCCCTTTGATGCAGATTCCGATTTGAGGGAAAATTGCTTTGAAAAGGGGGAGGATGATACGGCCACGCCTCAAGTCCAATCTAGCTTGAGCAAGGAGCCTTTGGATGCCTCAAGGTCCCATCATTCCATCACGAGCCAAACAATTCAAAGAGGTCGTTTCGGCTTTAGTTAACAAAGTTTGGGGCGAGACTTTGGTTGGGCACATCGAAGAAGCTTGGACCAACTCGAAGAACACTCCATGCATTTTAGTACGAGTTGAATTAACTTCCAATTTAGCTCAATGAAATCAAATCAGCTCAATTTAGCTCAAAACTTGCAAATTCAGCTCAAATAATTTTTGCTATTTAATTTGTCTCAAATCTGCCTTGATTTAATTATATATGATTAATTGTGTTTTTCATACATGTTATTAAGTCAAATTAATTTCCTACAGCTTATAAATAAGTCTTAATACATGTTTTTAATGTGTCTTGTCCAAACCGAATTAATTAGACTTAGTTTAATTAATTGAGTTTTGTTTTAATTATTTGGATTAATGTTGTCTAAATTTCGTTTTAATATGATTCAGCTGAATAATGATCAACTAAATTCATTTGTTCATGTTGTGTAGGTTGGCCGAATGTGGATGGAAGCATTTAAGCTTGGTGCATGCATCATAGGTTCAATGAATGTGGCGCTACATGCATGAGGAATGTTCAATGATTTTAAATGATTCAAGAACCAGCATATTGCCGCTCACACATGAAGTTCTCACTCTTGGCTTTTTCGGTTTGGAATGTCTACACACAAGGACTCTTTGAAACCGAAAGTGTTCACACTTCATTTGGCCATTCAAATCCCTCTTAATGGCTGGTCACTTTTAGCAAAAGATACAACTTAAATAAGCTCATTTATGTACATTGGTCGAATCTAACTCCTTCATGCACCATTCAAAGTGACCAAGGTTCAATGGGAGTTCTAGAAGCTTGTCAAGTTCAATGAATCTAGCTGAAGCACATTCAAGTGGTTCATTTGTTTACTCCTTAAGGATTGAAAGAGACCATCTTGGCTAGCTTAGAGAGTATTATAAATAGCTGAATTTTTACTTTGTAAAGGACTTTTGACATTTTAAAGTAAAGTAATTGTCAAATTTGTGAGGCATTTTCTCTCAAATTTCGTTTCGAGACCCGTAAGACTTATCTAGCTTCTAGTGGCATCTTCCGAGTCTTTCTTTGAACTTATCACTCTCTAAACCCTAGTGTGGCATTCTACCTTTGATACCTTTGGTTCATACATTTACTAAGTATTGGGTCAAGGTCCTTATCAACCATTTCCAACTCAATTTGGTCCTATAAGTTTCGGGTCAACACTTCTTTAGTGTTGGTCTACCTTGACCTTTTGAACTATTACCATTTCGCATCAATTCCCAAATACCAAAGCATACCAAAACCAAATACCATTTCTTAATTAAACCTAAACCTAACTTGACCATTCTAGTCATACCATTTCGACTTAAACCAAATCCACATCCAACTTTGCGGACTTACTTTACTTCTTTGAATTCAAATATATTCTATCTTCTTCTTGTCTAATATACTTCTTCGTTTACGATCGGGAACTAAACGACTCGGGTTCAACTACTAAACCGAGATCGTATCAATCTCCTTTCTTAGTTCGAGGCAAACCTAAAATAAAATCCATGGATAAATCTACCCAAGGTGAAGTAGGAATCGGTAAAGGAGTGTAAAGGCCATGAGGCATTACCTTAGATTTTGCTTGTTTGCATGTAATGCACTTGGAACATAACTTTTCGACATCCTTCTTCATATGTGGCCAATGGAAGTGTTCTTGCAGTATGTCTAGTGTTTTGGCCACTCCAAAATGTCCCATTAAACCTCCACTATAGGCTTCATGAATCAATAAGTCTCTCATGGAACACTTTGGTATGCATAACCTGTTTGTACGAAAAAGAAAGCCATCTACAAGATAAAACTTTTCAAAAGTAGTATGTCCACAATTCTTATAAATATGGCCGAAATCAGTATCATCTTCATATAACTCGTTAATATGTTCAAACCCTAAAACTTTAGCATTTAATGTAGTTATTAAAGCATATCGTCTAAACAAAGCATTGACAACTACATTATCTTTACTGTTTTATATTTTATCACATAAGGAATGTTTCAATGAATTCTACTCATCGGCATCTTGTTTACTCAACTTACCTTGTCCTTTTAACCATTTAAGGGATTCATGATCTGTGTACATGACAAACTCATTAGGCAGCAAATAATGTTGCCATACTTGAATTGCACGAACTAATGCCAATAGTTCTTTGTCATAAGTTGAGTAGTTTAATTGTGCACCATTTAATTTCTCACTAAAATAAGCAATTGGTTGCTTATCTTGTATTAAAACAGTGCCAATTCCAATTCCTGAAGCATCACACTCAAGTTCAAAAGTATTTGTAAAATCAGGTAATTTAAGAAGAGGAGCAGAACATTACTTAGCTTTTAGGGTCTAAAAAGCCTTTTCTTGGGTTTCACCCCATTTGAAACTCATTGATTTCTTTATAACTTTTGTTAATGGGGCAGCAATAGTAGAGAAATCTTTCACAAATCGTCTATAAAAACTAGCTAAACTATGGAAAGATCTCACCTCAGTTACCGATTTAGGAGTCGGCCACTCCTTGATTGCCTTGACTTTGTCCTCATCGACATGAATACCTTGAGCACTAACTATGAAACCTAAGAATATTAGTTTATCACAACAGAATGTGCATTTATCAAGGTTGGCAAATAAATTTTCAGCTCGCAGAATATCCAAAATGGTTCTAACATGGAAAACATGATCATCTAATGTCTTGGAGTAAATAAAATATCATCAAAATAATCCACTACAAATTTACCCAAGTGAAGCCTTAAAACATGATTCATTAATCTCATAAATGTACTAGGTGCATTAGTAAGGCGAAAGGCATAAATAACCATTTATACAATCCAAATTTTGTTTTAAAGGCTGTTTCCATTCATCCCTTCTCGCATTCGAATTTGATGATAACCGCTTTTTAAATCAATTTTTGTAAACATAATTGAACCATGTAATTCATCAAGCATATCATCAAGTCTAGGAATTGGATGTTGATACTTTACCATTATTTTGTTGATTGGGCGGCAATCAACACACATTCGATACGTACCATCTTTCTTTGGTACCAATAAGACAGGAACAACACAAGGACTTAGGCTCTCACGAATGTACCCTTTTTCTAGTAATTCCTCAACTTGCCTTTGCAATTCCTTTGCCTCCTCGGGATTACATCTATAGGTTGGTCGATTAGGTATTGAAGCTCTGGGTACTAAGTCAATTTGATGTTCTATCCATCGTAAAGGTGGTAAGCCTTTAGGGCCTCACTAAAAACATCCTCATAATCCGCAAAGAGACTGAACCACACTAGGCAAATCCAACGAGAGCTATAGACACTTGGTGGTAGAAGGTTGCTGCGGACCAAGATCAAGTTGCCAAGTCACGAGAAAACTCCTCTGAAGCTCTAGACAATCGATCTGAAAATGAAACAGAGAATTAAGATTAGATCCAATCATATCGAAAACAAAAATCCCCAATTCAATTAATTTGCAGCAAGCATTAAAACACCCCAAAAGATGTCAATTTTGGAAACCAAGAACCGGTTTGAGCTTGAGAGAATCCCCTAACAGTGAACCTATCATCACCAAAAGAAAACAATCAGATTAAATAGAAAGCTAGGGTTTGGGGCAGCAAGAGAAAAGAAAGATTGATGAATCAAAATCGATTCTTGATGCTCAAGAAGATTGCGATTCTGCCCAAATTGAACCAGCAAGATAGTTTTCCCAAATTCTAGCAACTAAATTTTACAGAATGGAGAGGAAGTAACGGCAAGATCTACAAAAAGATGGATTTTTGTTCGATCTTTCTTCGATCGATCTCGGTTTAGTAGTTGAATCCGAGTCGTTTAGTTCCGATCGTAAACGAAGAAGTATGTTTGAATAAATCGATTCAAGAGAAAGTAAAGAGAAATTGGGTTCAAAGAAAGCAAGTCGGATGAACAAAGTTGGTATGGTTTTTGGTTTAGATGAGAAAGAATTGGTTTGAATTTGGTCGAGTTCGGTTTTGGGTTTGTTACTGAAATGGTAATGTGATTTGGTTCAAAATGGTAATCGATTTGGTACAATTGGTAAGGTGATTTGGTTTGAAATGGTAATCGATTTGGTACGAAATGTTAATGGTTCAAAAGGTCAAGAGTGAACCAACACTAAAGAAGAGTGTTGACCGAAACTTATAGGACCTAAATGAATTGGAAATGGTTGAAAAGGACCTTGACCCGATACTTAGGAAAGTATGAACCAAAGGTATCAAAGGTGAACGCCACACTCGGGTTTAAGGAGTGATAAGTTCGGAAAAGACTTGGAAAGACGCCACTAAAAGCTTAGATAAGTCTTACGGGTCTCGAACGAAATTTGAGAGAAAATGCCTCACAAATTTGGCAGCAATTAGCTAATTAAAATGTCAAAAGTCCCTTACAAAGTGAAAATTTAGCTATTTATAATAATCCACTAGGCTAGCCGAATGGTCACTTAAATTCCTTAAAATTAAGCAAATGAATTACTTAAATGGGCTAGCTAGATTGCTGAACTTGGAGCTCAATGGTCACCTTCTAGATGGACAATTGAACTTGGAGCTTGAGGGAGTAAATGGCAGCAGCTACATTCGGTTGATGTGCTTAAAGGAGCTCATTTAATTGGCAACTATTGCCTGAAAAATTACCAGCAATTAAGAAGATGTTGAGTAGTCACTTTGAGTGTGAAAACCAAGTTTTGAAGAGTCTTTGAATGTGAACACCTTGATCCGAACAGCCATGATGTATTCAACAGTGTGTAAGCAATAAATTCACTGAATGGTCACTTAGGAGACTTCAAACAGCAGCCAACTTCATTCTCCCATTCATGCATGTGCCGTCCCTTCATGTACCCTCTTTTAATACCTTTCATGCTCCAAAAACGTTCATGGATGATGTACCGATAAATAATTTTAATAAAATAATTGCTAATAAAAAAATATAAAATAAATTAAATAAATAAATAATAATAATTCTTTAACAAAAAAATAATATTAATAATAATTAAATTCAAATAATTTATTTACACTAAAAAGGCTTAATAAATTGAGCAGTTCAAGCATTATTAAAGAGTAAAAAGTTAAATAACTCAAAAATAAATTGAGCTAGTCAAGCTTCAAAACAAGACTCAATTAGTAAGCAATATACCAAGGGCTGATCATAAATTTTCATCTTTAGACAATTTCCCAAATCGACATTGTGCTAAAAACTTCATTAACAAACATGTTTTAATTGAAAATTATGCAAATGAACTGAAATTATTAATAGATAAAAAGCTGTAATATTGCCCAATATTAGGGCAATCCGCTAGGTGTCACACACAATAGAGATTATGAATGAACAATGACTACCAACTTGCAAATCTTTCCAAATTTTCATCTAATTGGACAAATGGCATTACGTTCAGAATATAGATAAGTCTTACCTTCCACTTGTTTTCCAAATTCATAGGAACTAGACAGGGAAATAATTCTCAATATGGACAGTCATTAAATAAACACTATCCCCACACACTTACAAATGGATTCAAGACTCATAATCAAACAATTAAATCATTTGTAAATTTGACCATGGAAAATCCCACAATCAAGGATTTTATGAATAACACAAATCACAAAGCTTTAAACAAATATGAAAATTACTTCGCCAAAATAAACAAGATACTAGTCGAATCAATTTAAATTTAAACTTATATGGCCAATATCTTCCATTCATCAAACTGTCATATTCAAGTCAACCTTTTGAACAGATAAGATGTTTATTCTTGAACCAAACCTTGTCACTTGAATATGCATTTGAGGATCGTTTTAAAATATCATAATATCAACAATCTCTCAGAATATAATGAAATAATTATTGCTGTAAACTAAAATATGTAGAACATGAGAAATATTAATCAAAAATTTTCATATCACCAAATTTTTACTTTTCTTTAATCTAATTTCACATTTTCGATCTTTTTTAATCATTTGTCTTTTCTTTCCTTCTTCCAATTTTTGTTCTTTCAAATCCTCCAGGTTCTTTATGTTTGATCGTCCATCACTTTGTGGAACAATGGGGCCAAGTGTTTATGCTTGAAATTGAACAAGATTGTTAAAAACCCATTTGCTTGCTCCCGATCAAATTGCACTCTTCCCAACTTATTTGCTCCATCATAGTTACATTTCTTTTAAATCCGTTTGGTATTTTCCAATTGAAAGAACATTCTTGTTTGGTTCTTTAATTCATTCTTAGCTTTACTTCAGACTCGTTGCTTGAGGTGGAATAGCAACTTTGCTAGTGTGTCAAATTGTTGCAACTCCGCCATCGATTCTCGTCAAACCTTTCCAGACATAACATCGGTATGAAACAAATTCGCAGGTTCACAATGCTTTTCATAAAATGTTTAACAATGGCTTTCGCCTTCCTAAGAACTCACTTCTTCTTTTGAGTGTTGAACTTCGTTGCTTGGTCACTCATCCTCCGATTCAATCTAATTGGGAACATGATCATGTGTTCATTGGCATTGGCTTGCAACGTGCCTCTCTTGATTTAAAACATTAAACATTCGGATTGAGTATTTTCAATGGCTTACCTTTGAGATTGCTTAGACTGTTGGACTTCATGCACCTATTTCTTTATTTATCGTTGAAACATTCTTCTTTCCCTTGGTTCCATTTGGATCATTCAATGAGGAATACCTCGGAGCTTTCACTTGGTTGCTTTTGATTTGATGCCATGTGAACCTTCGACTCTCCATTATTAACTCAACTTGTTGGCTATTCATTTAATGCCTTAAACTAGCATAGTTGCCTGATTTGATTTGGAATTTTCATTTCTTTTGTTGAATACATTAAACATTTACTCCTCTGTTCATTTGGATGCATGAAAATTTTTTTCTAATTGTTTTTTTGCTTGACATTCGAATTCAGTTTTTCAATTCTAGTGCTAATTTGATCGTTGAAGAGTCTTTGTGTCTCACTCGTTTTTCAATTCATACCAAAATGATACACTGGTTTAATAAACTTTTTTTTCGATTCTTTTTAATGTATTTTTGAATAAATTTTTCAATAAAGAAAAAAATTGGGTTCAAAAAGAATCGTTGAACAAAGTTGGTTGGTTTTGGTTTAATGAAAGAATTGGTTTGAATTTGGTCGAGTTCGTTTTGGGTTTGTATAAATGGTAAGTATTTGGTTCAAAATGGTAATACGATTTGTAAATTGGTAAGGGATTTGGTTTGAAATGGTAATGATTTGGTTTAGAAAGTAATGGTTCAAAAGGTCAAGTTGACAACTAAAGAAGATGTTGACAAATTTGGCTAAATGAATTGGAAATGGTTGAAAAGGACTTGACCGATATTGGAAAGTATGAACCAAAGGTATCAAAGGTGAAGCATACTGGTTTAAGAGTGATAAGTTGCAAAACTTGGAAAGAGCACTAAAAGCTTAGATAAGTCTTAGGTCTGAACGAAATTTGAAGAAAATGCCTACAAATTTGGACAATTGTAATTAAAATGTCAAAAGTCCCTTACAAAGTGAAAATTTAGCTATTTAATAACCACTAGGTAGCCAAATGGTCACTTAAATTCTTAAAATTAAGCAAAGAATACTTAAATGGGTAGCTAATTGTGAACTTGAGCTCAATGGAACTTCAGATGGACAATTGAATTGAGCTTAGGGAAAATGGCAGCAGCTAAATTCGTTATGTCTTAAAGGATCATTTAATTGGCAACTATTCTTGAAAGTTACCAGAATTAAAGATTGAGTAGTCACTTTGAGGTGAAACCAAGTTTTGAAGAGTCTTTGAATGGAACACCTTGCCGAACAGCCTGATGTATTAAGGTAAGCAATAATTGATATGGTCACTTAGAGATCAATCAAAGACAATATTTCCCATTATGATGTGCTCCTATACCATTTTTAAACCTTTATGTCAAAACTTCATGGATGATGTACTGAGCAACATTCATAAATAATTCAAATTCAGTTTAGTACATTAAATTAACACTAAAATGCTGCACATTAAATTGACCTTAAGACTAATTAAAACAAGTAATAAAGTTAACATATTAAAACAACTTAAAAACATATTTATAAGTTAAAATTAAGACAAATTAATAACATTAATTAAACTAATTAACATGCATAATTAAATTTGTCCATTTTAAACAAATAAAATGAATATTAATTGAGTTTAATAATCAATTAAATACTAAATAATTTATTTCATATAAATAAGGTCTTAATGAAATTACTAGTTCAGCTATTAGTTAAAGGAGCTGAAAAAGCTAAATAAGCTCCAAAAATAAGATTGATAGTCCAATCAAAACAACGAGCCTCATTGTAGGCTAAGAATGGCCGTCCCAAGCGGGTCATCATCCTCTTTTAGAGCGATTTGTCCCCAAATCGAGCCACTTATATGAAAAACTTCTATTAACAAAGCCCCTTGGTTGTTGAATTTGACAAACTTATGCCCAAAGACTGAAACTTCATGAATAGAATAAAAATAGCAGTTAGTTACTTGCCCCTCTTTAGGGCAAGCCGTTAGTGCACACACATAAAGAGAATTATGAATACAAATGAACTAAAAACTTGCAAACTCTTTCCAAATTTTCAATCATAATTGGAACAAATAGGCTATTATCGAATTAAGAATATAGATAAGCCTTACCTTTCCACATTGATTTTCCAAATTCATCAAGGAACTAGAATGGGAAATAATTCTACAATATGAAGTTCATTCAAATAAACCTATCCCACAACAATTATCAAATGGATTCAAGACTCATGAATAAACAATTAAATCATTTGCAAATCTTCACCATGAAAATCCCATCCAATGGACGAATGGATTTTAATGAATAACCACAAATCAACATAAATCTTTTAAACAAATATTGAAAAAATATTAATCGGCCAAAAGAAACAAGATCACTTAGTCAATCAAGTTTTCAAATTTAAACTTATATGGCCAAAATCTTCCACTTTATCAAATTGTCATATTCACAATGTCATCACCTTTTGAACGAGATAGAGATTTTTATTCTTCAAACCAAACCTTGTCTATCCTTGAATTATGGATTTGAGGATCGTTTTACGTATTCCAATAGAACCTTCTCTCCTCTGAATATAATGTAATCATAATTCTTCTTGGTTTAACTGAAAATATGAAGACTAACAATATTAATCAAAACTTTTCTTTCTTACTAAATTTTTTCACTTTCTTTTCTTTAATCTTGTTTTCTCACAATCTATTCTTTTCTTTTAATCATTTGTCTTTTCTTTTCACTTCTCAATTTCTTTTGTTTCTTTCAAATCCTCCAAGGATTGCTTTATCTTGTTGATCTCCATCACTTGTTGTACAATGGGCCAAATGCTTTTGCCTTTGTCTTGAACAAGTTTGGTTAGAAAACCCATCGTCTTGCTGTGATCAACGCCAGGCTTCCCAAGCGTAGTGGCCGCATCATGGTACAACGTCGCACAAAATCTGCTTGGTATTTTCCAATTGAAAAGGGAACATTGCTTTTTGGTTACCTTAAGTTCGACTCCTTCATTGAGCCATTGTAACTTGTAAGGACTCGGGTGCTTGAGGTGGAATAGCAACTTCGATCATAAGTGTGCTTGCAACATTTGTGCAACTCCGCCATGATTACAAGCTACAAACCTTTCCATGAACATAACATCGTATGAAACAAATTTCCGTTCAGTTCACCTATAAGCTTTGCACTAAGACTTGTTTTTACAATGAGCATTTCGCCTTCAACAAACTTACTTCTTCATTTTGATGGATGTTGAACTTCTTCTTCGCTTTTGTCTACTTCATCCTCGATTCAATCTCACCATTGGGAAGCATGTCATTTTTACGATTTGGGCATTGGCTTCTTGTCTCTCCCTTGGCATTTAAAACACTTAATTCGTTTGGATTGAGATTTTCAATGGCCTTCTTTGCTAATTCGCCATACTTGTTGGATTCAGGCCTAGTTTCTTTTGATTGATCTTGAAACATTCTTACTTGTCCCTTGGTTCCTTTGGATGCATTCAAAGGAATAACCTCGTGGCTCCTTTCATCTTGAGTTGCTTTTCATTTGATCGCCATTGAACCATTCGACGTCTCCGTAGTTGCAACTCAACTATGTTGGCATTTCACGGTTAGTCCGGCTGAAACAGCCATAGTTGCCTCGATCTTCCTTTTTTCTAATTTTCAATTCAATAAGTTGAATACAAATATAAAATACAAACTTTTTATCACAATTTTTTTCGAATTTTTTCTTTGCACGAATTTTTTTCAATTCACGAACCTAATTTAATTCTTCGATCTTTGGTCTCCTCTTTAAGCTCGATACCAAATGATACGATCTCGTTTATAGTTGAATCTAGTGTTTAGTTCATGAACATGAAGTATGTTTAATAAATCGATTAAAAAGTAAAAGAAATTGGGTTCAAAGAAAAGTCGGATGAACAAAGTTGGTATGGTTTTTGGTTTAGATGAGAAAGAATTGGTTTGAATTTGGTCGAGTTGGTTTTGGGTTTGTTAGAAATGGTAATGTGATTTGGTTCAAAATGGTAATACGATTTGGTACAATTGGTAAGGTGATTTGGTTTGAAATGGTAATACGATTTGGTCGAAATGTTAATGGTTCAAAAGGTCAAGGTGAACCAACACTAAAGAAGAGTGTTGACCAAACTTATAGGACCTAAATGAATTGGAAATGGTTGAAAAGGACCTTGACCCGATACTTAGGAAAGTATGAACCAAAGGTATCAAAGGTGAACGCATACACTCGGGTTTAAGGAGTGATAAGTTCGGAAAAGACTTGGAAAGACGCCACTAAAAGCTTAGATAAGTCTTACGGGTCTCGAACGAAATTTGAGAGAAAATGCCTCACAAATTTGGCAGCAATTCGCTAATTAAAATGTCAAAAGTCCCTTACAAAGTGAAAATTTAGCTATTTATAATAATCCACTAGGCTAGCCGAATGGTCACTTAAATTCCTTAAAAATTAAGCAAATGAATTACTTAAATGGGCTAGCTAGATTCATTGAACTTGGAGCTCAATGGTCACCTTCTAGATGGACAATTGAACTTGGAGCTTGAGGGAGTAAATGGCAGCAGCTACATTCGGTTGATGTGCTTAAAGGAGCTCATTTAATTGGCAACTATTGCTGAAAAATTACCAGCAATTAAGAAGATGTTGAGTAGTCACTTTGAGTGTGAAAACCAAGTTTTGAAGAGTCTTTGAATGTGAACACCTTGATCCGAACAGCCATGATGTATTCAACAGTGTGTAAGCAATAAATTCGGCTGAATGGTCACTTAGGAGACTTCAAACAGCAGCCAACTTCATTCTCCCATTCATGCATGTGCCGTCCCCTTCATGTACCCTCTTTTAATACCTTTCATGCTCCAAAAACGTTCATGGATGATGTACCCGCAGCAACATTCATCAAATAATTCAAATTCATGTTTAGACACATTAAATTAACACTAAAATGCTGCACATTAAATTCGCAGCCTTAAGACATAATTAAAACAAGTAATAAAGTTAACATATTAAAAACAAGCTTAAAACATATATATAAGCTGTATAAATTAAGACAAATTAATAACATATAATTATAACTCAATTAACATGCATAATTAAATTTGTCCAGATTTTAAACCAAATAAAATGAATATTAATTGAGCGTAATAATCTAATTAAATGACTCAAATAATTTATTTCAGCTACTATAATAAGGTCTTAATGAAATTGAGCTAGTTCGAGCTCATTGAGCTTGAAAGGAGCTGAAAACGAGTTAAATGAAGCTCCACAAAATAAGATTGAGCTACGTCCAGCTTGCAAACACAACGAGCCTCGCTTGTAGGCTGAAGTAATGGCCGTTCCCAAGGGTGGGTCGATCATCGCCAAGAAAAGGGCCGACCAGTTCTTTAATGTTGAAGAGGGTGGAAATGCAACAAGAAGATTTAAGAAGTTAAAATAATAAATCGGAACAAACAGAATTTAAAAGAAAGATTGAACAGCAAGCAAATAAAATAAAGTCCTAAGAAGACTTGAAATCCGAAAGATTTCACAACTCCCTTCAAACGGCTCTAATCTCCCTCCAAAGAAGATCAATGGCAAGAAGAAGGTGAAGATGGCTACCACAATCAAAGAGACTTTTAAAACAACTTCTAAAGAAAACTCAAGAGAAAATTCTTGAAGAACTCAAAGAGAATTTTCACGAAAGCAAATCTGAAATTTTCAATGTAATTGTAATGTTTTTGAAGGGTGGTGGCTAAGCCATATAGATAGGCTCCTACCTATTTTCCTAACCCTATTAGGAAAACTAAAAAACCCTAATTATTGACTTTTTAAGGAAATTCGCCAAGGCCTTTAATGGGCCTCTTGGGCTGAATTTTACATAGGAATTAATTTATAAAGTCTAAAATTTAAACAAAGTATTTAAAGAATTAAAACTTAACAAATTGGGCCACTTTGACAATTTGGCTCGATTTTCAACTAAGTCTCATTTAACTTTCTGGATTGGGCTTGGAACATCTTATTGGGCCTTGCCTTCAAGAACTTGGGCTTGTAGTCCATTTCCTACCAAAATTGGTTCGTTGATGCTCATAACGAGATCCAATGTGCCTTTGATGTGATCCGATCGCATCATGTAATGACACAACCCAACGCGTCGAGATTGACCTAAACACGAGGGCCCCAAGTGCAAGATGAAGCTCATTTCGGTTCATTCGAGCTCAAGTCACTCATTGATCTCGTTATTAGCTCTCTAGCTCATTTAATTTAATTTGCTGGAATAAATTAATTAGTTGAGTTAGTTATTTTAGCTTAAATAATTACTAAGTATTTAATTAAGAAATCTGGACATTTTAATTATGTTTGTTTAATGCATGTTTAATTTGTTTTAATTATTACATAGCATAAATGTGTTTGTCTTATTACAATTAATGAATGTGTCTTATTGCTGATTTATTATGTCTAAGTTGTTATTTAATGTTCAAAAATTTAATTAACTTGTCTAGGTCATTGAATTAAATGTGCCTTAGGTTGCAATTTATTGATTATTTTCCAACTGAATTTAATTTGTCTTGGCTTAGTTAACCAATGAATTTAATTGTCATTACATCATTTAATTTGTCTTGCTACAACGAATTTAATGATGTCTTAAATGGTGTCCATTGAAGTTAATTGTGGCTGCCAAATTTAATATGTCATTGACCATTTTTAATGTGTCAAAACGTGAACTAAAGGCTGAATTTTAATGGGTGCAGTACATCGACATGGGACGATATTTAAATGAGGCATGTTGGCGAATTTAATGAACAGCAAGACATGTATTAAGGGAGCTGTCCAGCATGCAAGGGACGTCCATTAATGCACTTCTGCACTTTTCCAAGCTGCCGAATTAAATAAGTGCATGGGACTTGGGTCGGCATTAAAAGAGGTGGTCTGTTGCACCTTTTCCAAACCGACTATTCACCACCGATGCATTTTTTAAAACCCCACCATGAAGACCTTTCAATTCCATCTATTCACACTCCTTTGGCCGATCACTCCTTGTGTTCACATTCTATGACTATTGATGAGCCTAAGTTAATCAATAATTTTCAAGATTAATTATCGACCAAAGCACCCTTTTCAAGGCTCATAAAAGACCTTGGCGAACCTTGCATGCCTTTTTCGGTTCAAGGCTCTTCGTGCGCATCAAAGACACCTTTCAAAGTCTGTTCGGTAGCTCAATGCCATTTTATTCGTTCTCCATCCATACAACATTTAACCTACCTAAGTATTCCTATAAGTCCCGGCTTAACACACTTATATTGTGTTGGTTCAACTTGAATACTTGGTTTTCGTTCACCTATCAACCTCAATCCATTCCATAATCTCTTTTTAACTAAATTTGAGCCTTTATCTCTTCTTTCTTAACCTATCTTCGACAAACCCTAATATTACTCCAATTTACGATCGGGTACATCAACGAATCGACTCTCATCACCGAGGTCGGGGCGTATCATTTGGTATTAGAGCTAGCTAAATCGGAGTAAGAATTGACGTTATCGACATTACGGTATTGTTAAAAAAATTTGAAAAAAAAGAGTTTGTATTCAATTTATTTTTCCTTTTTGTATTCAGTATTGAAAAGAAAAGAGAGAGAAATTTGAAATTAAAAAAAAAGTGATTGAAATTCATTTTGAGTTTGTAAAAGCATTGTTTGCTGCCCGAAGTACTAAATTCATTTCCAGCCACACTTAACCCTTCCATTTCTATTTTATTTGATAGCCTACCATTTTCGACATCATTACCCACCAAGCCAAATCAATTTTGTAAGCCGACGCCAAACAATATTGATTTGTCGACCTAGTTTGCAGAGAACTTTGAGAGGTGAAAATCGAGTGGAAAAAGGCAAGAGCGATTGGTGAGACCATCTGAGAGAAGTAAAAGCCAAATTGTGTGAATTTTCTTTGTGAGAGAAGTGTGAGTTTTGTTGTGTGATTAAAAAAGATGTCAAGAAGTTTTGAAGGGATTGATGGTGAAGAATATGGCGATGTTCGATCGACCCAACATATCAAATGGTTATTCACGAGGTGGGTCAAATGCTTCAAAGAAAATTGGAACCAATTAAAGAACGATTGAAGAAGTTGGACTGAACGATTCCAACGGAGCGAATCTCTTCAAGTCAAGAGACGAAAACAAGATCATCATGGAGAAAACATCCAATAACTTGGTGAGAAGAGATTTTCATGATTCCTACTCAAGAAGAGATTCATACCAAGATTACTACTCATCAAAGAATTTGAGTAGAAAAAAGGAAGTTTTGAGAATGAGGTTTTCAAGATGATACCAGAAAGAAGATATCTCTCTCAAGTGCATCAAGGCGTTCATCTACGAAGGATTATTTACGAGGAGGTGAACGTGTTTCAAGAGTGTCAAAGTACTCGCTACGGAAGATCTATCACAAAGAGATGATTGTCATTTGTATGAAGAACCCTTTTCTTATTCTCAACAAAAGGTTTCTCATTTTGATGATTTCTACTTTTGTAATGAAATTGAAATAGCATGTGAAAAAGAAAAGAGTACGACGAGAAAATGAAAAGAAAATGAAATGAAATGAAAGAAAAGAAGATGAGTGTGAGATAGAAAAGAAAATTGAAAATGAGATTGAGAATAAAACGAGTGTGAAAAAGAAAAGAAACGAAAAGAGAGTGAGATTGAAGAAAGAAATGAGAGTCCAAAAGAAATGAGTGATATGGTAAAGAGAGGATTTGAAAATGAGTTGGAAAAGAAATAAGCGAAAAGGATGAAAGTGAACAAGCAATGAGTGTTTTACTAACCATCCTATGAGTTTTCCTTGTATTGTTTCTACTTTTCGTGTTTTCAAAATCCCATTGATCAATTTCAACTTCAATACTTTTCAGAGGAGACGATTTCGATTAGTCGAGAAAGGTAAGATCGTAGATGACCCTAGTCCACAAGTGCTTAAAGGTAAGCCATGTAAGGGTTCTCTGTATTTGAGTCTTTCCAATCTTACTTGATTCTTGATGACAAGATTACCAAAGACTTAGTTTGTGAGAAAGTTTTTCATCTTGATTTGATTGGAAATCATAATTTGATTGTTGATGAATGTATTTTACATAGTAATGCGAAATATCTTTCTGCTCATGAGCCTATCATTGTCAATATTGATCAAGAAGTAAGTCCAGGTGAGCCCGAACAAAATTTGGTTTTTTTGTGATAAAAGGTTGGCATATCACACGTCAAATCTGCTTGTATGTGATGACAATTTGAATTTGCTGATTCGTTTGTGTGATAAAACGTTGATGAGTAAAATATCTAGTTCATTTGCTTGTGATGGTGGTGAGACGTTACTGCTTTGTTTTGTAAATTCTACATGTTTGTGTAAGTTAGACCAAGTGAAATTTGATATATCCGGTCTGTTCTAGAACAAAGCATGAGAATATTGTTAGCTTGCAAAGCCAAAATTTGATTTATGATTCGTAATTGCTCCATACTTTGGTTTAGAAGGTTCGAATATGTTTTTGCATAATCATTACTTAAAATCACATCGTTTCCTTTTATGATACCGATTTTGAAATTGTCATATCAAATTGGAATGGCAAGAGGAAACTTTGTTTTTGACCCGGTGCATATCATCTTAAAATGTTGTCAAAGGATGCGAACCATGGAAGTTGACTTCCAAAATTATGGCTATCGAGCGCCTTGTGACTCGGTTTGTTGCAATCAATGAATTTTTAATTCATTATGATAAGGTGAGACCAACTTCCATTTTTGATCCGGCATTGACTCGTATGTTCACTTGTTGAATAAGATCTTCAAAAATTCTTTTGAGTTTATAATTTCTAGTGTCACTAACCTATCTCTTTCTTGTGTAGGTGACACTTGAATGGTTCCTCCAAAAGAGGGAGGCGTGAAATAATTCAATTTCTTCTCGAACCATTTGTGATTTTCAAAGTTTTGGAAATGATTCTATTCGGTCATGAACAAAAGGGTCGAGATCTTGAAAAAATTTCAAGCAAGTGGCCCGATTTGAGGACAAATTGTCTTCAAGAGGAGAGTATGATGTGATCCCGATCGCATCATTAATGACACAACCAACGTCGTCGAGATTGGCCTAAACACGAGGGCCCCAAGTGCAAGATGAAGCTCATTTCTAGTTCATTCAAGCTCAAGTCAGCTCATTGATCTCGTTGTTAGCTCTCTAGCTCATTTAATTTAATTTGCTGGAATAAATTAATTAGTTGAGTTAGTTATTTTAGCTTAAATAATTACTAAGTATTTAATTAAGAAATCGAACATTTTAATTATGTTTGTTTAATGCATGTTTAATTTGTTTTAATTATTACATAGCATAAATGTGTTTGTCTTATTACAATTAATGAATGTGTCTTCATGCTGATTTATTATGCCTAAGTGTTATTTAATGTTCAGCCAAATTTAATTAACTTGTCTAGGCTCTGAATTAAATGTACCTTAGGTTGCCGAATTTATTGATTATTTTCCAGCTAAATTTAATTGTCATTACATCATTTAATTTGTCTTGCTACAACGAATTTAATGATGTCTTAAATGGTGTCCACTGAAGTTAATTGTGGCTGCCAAATTTAATATGTCATTGACCATTTTTAATGTGTCTAAAACGTGAACTAAACGCTGAATTTTAATGGGTGCAGGTACATCGACATGGGACAGCATTTAAATGAGGCATGTTGGCCGAATTTAATGAACAGCAAGACATGTATTAAGGGAGTTGTCCAGCATGCAAGGGACGTCCATTAATGCACTTCTGCACTTTTCCAAGCTTACCGAATTGATGCGATCCCGGTCGCATCATTGTTACTACAACTCGATGCTATCGAGATTGGTCCAAACTCGAGGGGCCCAAGTGCAAAATGAAGTTTTAATTTTAGTTTGTCAATTTGGCTACTGGAAAATAAGGACTTTGATTCATTAATTTTTAGTTATTTTAGTTTGTGTTTTAATTATGTCATAGTTTGCACATCATTAATATGTGTTCGCATTTAATAAAGTCATGCATTATGTAACTTTCATGTTAGTTAAGTTTGCATCATTAAATTAAGTCAAGTTAGTTTAATTATGTAACTTTCATGTTAGTTAAATTTGCATTTCAAAACCATGCATTTTAGCATCTTAGTTTAATAAATGAGTTGCTGGACATTTATTCAACTCATCTTAGTTTTAATTAATAAGTGTTTTGTTGAACTTTATTTAATAAGTGTTGTTCTTAATTGATCTAGTTCCTAGGATTATTTATTGATGCATAAATTAAGTTTTTTAAATTATGCTTCTTTAATTAAACTAGTTGCTGGAATAATTATTGCATATATGTTTTAGTTCATTTATTTAAGTAAGTTTAATGTTTGTTATGATAAATAAGTGTTTTCATTTGTTTAATAAACTCATTTTAATGTGTTTATTGCAGGTGACTTTTTAGCTTATAGTGGTTACAATTCAAGGCTGTTACACATTTAATTAAGTGGCTGTTCAAGTTCTTTTGAGTTACAATTAAAGGGGCTGTTATAAAGGGAGCTTAAAAATCATTAAAGGAGTTTTTAAAGAGCATTTTATGCCCTTTAAAATTCAGCAGCAACTCTTCCACTTCCAGCCGTTTTTGGAGCTTTCAAGAGAAATTAATCAAGCCTTTGAATGTCATTAAGGAGCAGGTTAAGAGATGTGATCGACCCCATTCGGGAAGGAGAGTCGAGTCGTTGATGTGCCCGATCGTGAATTGGAGTAATATTAAGGTTTGTCAAAAATAGGTTAAGAAACAAGAGATAAAGGCTCAAATTGGTTCAAAAAGGGTGATGGAATGTATTGAGGTTGATATGTGAATGAAATCCAAGTATTCAAGTTGAACCAACACAATATAAGTGTGTTAACCCGGCACTTATAGGAATACTTAGATAGGCCAAATGGTGTATGGATGGAAAATGAATAAAATAGAACCTTCGACCCGCTATCAAAGATGATAGGAACCTCGGTATAATTTGAACGCCACACTTTGGGTGCAAAGTGATAAGTTCGAATAGAAGACGGTTGACGCCACAAGGGTTGCTTGATAAGTCGACGAGTCTTTGGAGAACAATGAGAGTTGAAAATAAACTCACAAAGTAATAAGAATTCATATATAATTCAAAAGTATATTGTCTAAAAAACGATTACAAAACAAACTATTTATAGTCTAAGAAGTGCCCAACCGAATAGTCACAATAACAGATTTAATTGAGCTAAATTAATAAGCTGAAATATCTTAATAACTAAGCTCAATGCTTTTTGAAATATTCTAGGCCTTGGAAACGGTAATGGGCAGCACTTAAAGTCCCAATTCAGCTGAATAAATGAGTTGATTTCTTAGGCTGGAAGAGTTCAACGTTTTAGTAGATAATGACTTAAATTCT